>NC_034200.2:34496512-34679012 GCF_002021735.2 Oncorhynchus kisutch
GGCCGCCAAGATCTCCAGATCCGTGAAGACGGCCTATGATTGGACAGGACGAGAGTCAGGGGCAGAGCAAAAGGAAAGGAAACCCGGAGAGACTTGATGAGTTTTCCACATGGATAGTAAAAGGCTTCACATTGTAGTAAAAAAACTCTGCTTGGCAAGATAGAGTAACACATTCATCTGGTCGTAACTCATTATTGTGTGACCTATCTAGGTTGAGCAGCGATGACATATTTCGGTTGAGTGGTGTCACTTGCTCGTATACATGATTTATTATGACTTTAAGGTCTGTTATGTGAGATGGTGTTCGTCACTCCCTTTAGTCGGCATATTCAAAACAAATCAAGAAGACAGGTTGCTAGAGAACAGAATCGTAATTCAAGATCCGACTGGATAAACAACAGATGAAAAAAGCAACAACACTGAGCATTTCAGCTACCGAGGTCTAAAAGGCAAACATGCAGTCACGCTGTGGCTGCGGGCTTTATCATTTGGGCTGATGTGAACTAGGTCTCTGACAATACGTGGAGGAAGAGAGGGAGAGGAGGGAGAAGAGAAAACAGCAGTATAATAAGTAGAGCTAGGTCAGGTGACTTACGTCCAGAGCGGGTGTAGAGAGCAGGATGTGTGTGGACTGGGCCACGTCTGCAGCGTGGAGGCTGTTGTGGTATTCTACGTCTGAGTGGTAGTGGGCCTCCAGGGTCATCATGAAGGTCACGAAGGTGTCCGTAGGGATTTTAAACGTATTCATCAGGTCTCGCTCCTGCACGGGACACACACGGGACATGTAACACACAACCTGAGTAAAACATCAACCTATCAACCTGAGTAAAACATCAACCTGAGTAAAACATCAACCTATCAACCTGAGTAAAACATCAACCTGAGTAAAACATCAACCTGAGTAAAACATCAACCTGAGTAAAACATCAACCTGAGTAAAACATCCATCCTCATGACTAGATATTCATCACAGTAGTGATTCAGATTCTCACCCAGAAGATGAGGATACATTAAGTCAACACAGACAACTGATATACACTACTATAGGCTGTGTGCTGGCGAACCACCCCTGGTTTGTGTGTGTGTGTGTGCCTGCAGGGGAAACACTGCACTCTGACAGTAACGGAAGAGGAAGAAGAGAAAGAGGAAGAACACTGACCTGGAAGATGGTGTACATGGTGCATGTGAGCGGGCGGTTGTGGGAGTGCTCGGCCACCCTGAAGATGTTCAAACCCCACTTGTTGATGTTCTCAAGGTCCTGAGAGAGAGATTCACATTTTCAATTTACCAATCAAAAAGTGCCATTTATTTTGAATGAGTCTTGAATCTGAAGTTCCCTCAATTTCCTAAATTGAATTTAAATAGAATAAACCTCCTCTGGGGTGAATTAAATGAGGTGAAACATTCTGGATGTTGCAGAAAGAAATTGAATGAATAGAGATGACATGATTCCCTATTCTATATGAAAGACAGTCATACCAGTGCTAGACAATACATTTCTATGTATTGTGTAACAGTGTATCCTCCTGTGCAGGCCCATAGTGTTTATTAATACGGACTTCCCCAGTACCTCAGACAGCAGCTCCTCCTGATCTGTCTTGACACCAAAGCGGCTGATGCTGCTGCCTTGGAGCCCAGTGGACTGGCTGAGCTTCCGGACCCCGCTGATCTGGGTCAAGGTCCCCTGACCCTCCAGCTGGGTCTGGTGGTGGGGTCTCTTCTTCCACTCTCTGGTCTTGGCCATGGGGCACGGTATTTCCAACTCATTCTGCTTGTCTGCAGGGAGGGAGGGAGGTTAAACTACTGCACCGTAAAATGAAAATATAGACTTGCAAACAACAATGGTGAAGTCATGATCGCAGAGCATAACATTTATATTGATATGTACATTTATAAATCACAATTCATGTGCATATGGACATCTACCTCGATATGGCACATTCATTTATTATTTAAATACCAACAACAAACGTGAGAGGGATGCTATAGATGTAGGATCTTAATTTGACTGGTTTCTCACAGCAGGAAAATAATCCTTCAACAACAGTACATGATGAATTATTGTGTGGATTATAATTAATTTACATTTTTGTATGGGCTGATACATTTTTAAGTGGATATTATACACTTTAGAAGCCTTTTAAACCTCGAATAGTTTGCATTTTCTGCTGTGTAGGAAATCTCCTTCAACAGCAGGGTGATCAAATTAAGATCCAACATCTGTATATGACTATGTATCAGTGGTCTGTATTAGTTTCCTTGCAGACACACATTTCATTTGTCACACCCCTGACCAGACCTTCCTTCCAATCTACTGATAGTCATTCAATTAGCATGGTAATCAATCCCTTCTACTAGCTCTCACGCATCTCTGTCACTCTCCTTTTCCCTTATCTGTTCTTCTCCAGGAAACATCCAGAAGCAAATCGCCAACAAGTAGCAAACACTTTATTAATGACTTATGACGAAGAAATAACCTGTTACAAATCAGCTATTGAGAAATTCCTGGAACTTCCCATAATATTTAATGAGGCATCAATTCCAAGTAGAGTAGTGAATGAATACTGTTGTGGATAAATACAAGTGAACGAATACTGTTATGGATAAATACAAGAAAAGTGATTGAATACTGTTGTGGATAAATAAAAGCCTTTTTTTTCCAAACCATAACAATCCGTAGAATTGTGTCATATTAAGCAGAATAGTTTGGAGGAGGGCCTGGGCAGTATGCAGGTGGCTTGTTGTGGTGGCGGTGAAGTGACCTCTCTTGAGGCGCTACATGTAAGTAACACGTGGTGTGTGTGTGTGTGTGTGTGTGTTGTTTCACACACTACTCTATTCTCTATGAGGCATAGAGATGGTTTGCCTCAACCTGACAGGTGCAAGCAGCAATGCAGAACACAAAACAATGTTGGTCTCCCTCTCCATCTCCCTCTCTCTGCAGTGACAGAGGGAACACTCCAGAGTCCCTGGGAAGGGTAGAAGGTCTCCCTCTCCCTCTCTCTGCAGTGAGAGAGAGAACACTCCAGAGTCCCTGGGAAGGGTAGAAGGTCTCCCTCTCCCTCTCTCTGCAGTGAGAGAGGGAACACTCCAGAGTCCCTGGGAAGGGTAGAAGGTCTCCCTCTCCCTCTCTCTGCAGTGAGAGAAAGAACACTCCAGAGTCCCTGGGAATGGGTAGAAGGTCTCCCTCTCCCTCTCTCTGCAGTGAGAGAGGGAACACTGAGAGGGAACACTCCAGAGTCCCTGGGAAGGGTAGAAGATCTCCCTCTCCGTCTATCTGCAGTGAGAGAGGGAACACTCCAGCAGACCAGATCAGACTGGTTTGAAACTAGTGCAGAGCAACTCCACACCGATACCCCACTCTGCAACATCTCTTTCTCTCGCTCTCTGTCCCTCCAGCCTTTTCCCTCCTCCTGAGGTATTCCTTCTTTCTCATTCTCTCGGCGGAGAAGCCCATAATAGCCAAAACATCCCCATTCAGGTCGAGGAGGAACATTTAGTGTCCATCAGCACAGCAGTGGAATAAATAATATGTGTTACTTAGTTTCAAGTGTACTTGTACTGTATGTAATAGTGTGTGTGTTGACTTACCAAGGAAGGTGTTGGAAATGAACTCTGACACCTGGTTGCCGGAGCGACTCATCTCCGACAGGTGCGTCAGCTCCCGGTTCAACATCCTCTTGAACTGGGGAGACACAAAATGACACAACACCATGTTAGATAGCCATTAGATAGACTCTGTATCTCAGTTGGTAGAGCATGGAGCTTGCAATTCCAGGAAAGTGGGTTCATTTCCCGGGCCTACTCGTATATAAAATGTATGCATGCATGACTAAGTCACTTTGGATAAAAGCGTTTGCTGAAATGGCATATATCGTTGTTATATTATTATATAGACTGTATGAAAACCAATAGGAAATGGCTGCCCTGGGTAGTGGCCTCAACTGTGTCCTCTTGAATTGGAGTAACAGAAAAGGAGGATGACACTAGGATGGATACACGACACGTACACCAGCGTTTCCCAAACTCAGTCCGCGGGATCCCAAGGGATTTAAATCAGCTGATTTAAATCATCAACTAATCATCAAGCTTTGATAATTGCTGTGTTAGACCAGCAAGACAATGAACTAAGTAACATGACAGGACACCATTTAACTGTAGATATACTGCATATAGACCAGCAAGACAATGAACTAAGTAACATGACAGGACACCATTTAACTGTAGATATACTGCATATAGACCAGCAAGACAATGAACTAAGTAACATGACAGGACACCATTTAACTGTAGATATACTGCATATAGACCAGCAAGACAATGAACTAAGTAACATCACAGGACACCATTTAACTGTAGATATACTGCATATAGACCAGCAAGACAATGAACTAAGTAACATCACAGGACACCATTTAACTGTAGATATACTGCATATAGACCAGCAAGACAATGAACTAAGTAACATGACAGGACACCATTTAACTGTAGATATACTGCATATAGACCAGCAAGACAATGAACTAAGTAACATGACAGGACACCATTTAACTGTAGATATACTGCATATAGACCAGCAAGACAATGAACTAAGTAACATGACAGGACACCATTTAACTGTAGATATACTGCATATAGACAAGCAAGACAATGAACTAAGTAACATGACAGGACACCATTTAACTGTAGATATACTGCATATAGACCAGCAAGACAATGAACTAAGTAACATGACAGGACACCATTTAACTGTAGATATACTGCATATAGACCAGCAAGACAATGAACTAAGTAACATGACAGGACACCATTTAACTGTAGATATACTGCATATAGACCAGCAAGACAATGAACTAAGTAACATGACAGGACACCATTTAACTGTAGATATACTGCATATAGACCAGCAAGACAATGAACTAAGTAACATGACAGGACACCATTTAACTGTAGATATACTGCATATAGACCAGCAAGACAATGAACTAAGTAACATGACAGGACACCATTTAACTGTAGATATACTGCATATAGACCAGCAAGACAATGAACTAAGTAACATGACAGGACACCATTTAACTGTAGATATACTGCATATAGACCAGCAAGACAATGAACTAAGTAACATGACAGGACACCATTTAACTGTAGATATACTGCATATAGACCAGCAAGACAATGAACTAAGTAACATGACAGGACACCATTTAACTGTAGATATACTGCATATAGACCAGCAAGACAATGAACTAAGTAACATGACAGGACACCATTTAACTGTAGATATACTGCATATAGACCAGCAAGACAATGAACTAAGTAACATGACAGGACACCATTTAACTGTAGATATACTGCATATAGACCAGCAAGACAATGAACTAAGTAACATGACAGGACACCATTTAACTGTAGATATACTGCATATAGACCAGCAAGACAATGAACTAAGTAACATGACAGGACACCATTTAACTGTAGATATACTGCATATAGACCAGCAAGACAATGAACTAAGTAACATGACAGGACACCATTTAACTGTAGATATACTGCATATAGACCAGCAAGACAATGAACTAAGTAACATGACAGGACACCATTTAACTGTAGATATACTGCATATAGACCAGCAAGACAATGAACTAAGTAACATGACAGGACACCATTTAACTGTAGATATACTGCATATAGACCAGCAAGACAATGAACTAAGTAACATGACAGGACACCATTTAACTGTAGATATACTGCATATAGACCAGCAAGACAATGAACTAAGTAACATGACAGGACACCATTTAACTGTAGATATACTGCATATAGACCAGCAAGACAATGAACTAAGTAACATGACAGGACACCATTTAACTGTAGATATACTGCATATAGACCAGCAAGACAATGAACTAAGTAACATGACAGGACACCATTTAACTGTAGATATACTGCATATAGACCAGCAAGACAATGAACTAAGTAACATGACAGGACACCATTTAACTGTAGATATACTGCATATAGACCAGCAAGACAATGAACTAAGTAACATGACAGGACACCATTTAACTGTAGATATACTGCATATAGACCAGCAAGACAATGAACTAAGTAACATGACAGGACACCATTTAACTGTAGATATACTGCATATAGACCAGCAAGACAATGAACTAAGTAACATGACAGGACACCATTTAACTGTAGATATACTGCATATAGACCAGCAAGACAATGAACTAAGTAACATGACAGGACACCATTTAACTGTAGATATACTGCATATAGACCAGCAAGACAATGAACTAAGTAACATGACAGGACACCATTTAACTGTAGATATACTGCATATAGACCAGCAAGACAATGAACTAAGTAACATGACAGGACACCATTTAACTGTAGATATACTGCATATAGACCAGCAAGACAATGAACTAAGTAACATGACAGGACACCATTTAACTGTAGATATACTGCATATAGACCAGCAAGACAATGAACTAAGTAACATGACAGGACACCATTTAACTGTAGATATACTGCATATAGACCAGCAAGACAATGAACTAAGTAACATGACAGGACACCATTTAACTGTAGATATACTGCATATAGACCAGCAAGACAATGAACTAAGTAACATGACAGGACACCATTTAACTGTAGATATACTGCATATAGACCAGCAAGACAATGAACTAAGTAACATGACAGGACACCATTTAACTGTAGATATACTGCATATAGACCAGCAAGACAATGAACTAAGTAACATGACAGGACACCATTTAACTGTAGATATACTGCATATAGACAAGCAAGACAATGAACTAAGTAACATGACAGGACACCATTTAACTGTAGATATACTGCATATAGACCAGCAAGACAATGAACTAAGTAACATGACAGGACACCATTTAACTGTAGATATACTGCATATAGACCAGCAAGACAATGAACTAAGTAACATGACAGGACACCATTTAACTGTAGATATACTGCATATAGACCAGCAAGACAATGAACTAAGTAACATCAAAGGACACCATTTAACTGTAGATATACTGCATATAGACCAGCAAGACATCTAAAAGGGGAAACAGAAAATGACAACACCGTATTAGGTATACTCAATGGAGACCAACAGGATATGGCTGTCCCGAGGGGTAGCATAAATAGTTTCCTGGAACTTTCCGTTGACATGGGAGTATTGGACCCCAAGGGAATAGGCTTGTTTGTTTGATACCATATAAGGATGATGTCTTCTTATTGGGTATAGGCTTTATGACAGACCTGTTTCGAGATATTTGGTAAACAAATCAACCATTTCTAGATAAATATGTACAGCATAGGGTCAGATTCAACCAAACTACTGCAGTAGGTAGTCAACCAAACTACTGCAGTAGGTATTCAACCAAACTACAGCAGTAGGTAGTCAACCAAACTACTGCAGTGGGTATTCAACCAAGTTATTGCAGTAGGTAGTCAATAAAATTACTGCAGTAGGTAGTCAACCAAATTACTGCAGTAGCTTTTCAACCAAATTACTGCAGTAGGTATTCAACCAAACTACTGCAGTAGGTATTCAACCAAATTACTGCAGTAGGTAGTCAACCAAATTACTGCAGTAGGTATTCAACCAAACTACTGCTTCTCTCTCTCCCTCCTCTCCCATTCTCTTACCTTCTCCCTTACCCCCTCATTTCCCTCTCTTACCCCCTCCTTTCCCTCCCTTACCCCCTCATTTCCCTCTCTTACCCCTCCTTTCCCTCTCTTACCCCCTCCTTTCCCTCTTTTACCCCCTCCTTTCCCTCTCTTACCCCCTCCTTTCCCTCTCTTACCCCCTCCTTTCCCTCTTTTACCCCCTCCTTCCTTCTCTTACCCCTCCTTTCTCTCTCTTACCCCCTCCTTTCCCTCTCTTACCCCCTCCTTTCCCTCTCTTACCCCCTCCTTTCCCTCTCTTACCCCCTCCTTTCCCTCTTTTACCCCCTCCTTCCCTCTCTTACCCCCTCCTTTCCCTCTCTTACCCCCTCCTTTCCCTCTTTTACCCCCTCCTTCCCTCTCTTACCCCCTCCTTTCTCTCTCTTACCCCCTCCTTTCCCTCTCTTACCCCCTCCTTTCCCTCTCTTACCCCCTCCTTTCCCTCTCTTACCCCCTCCTTCCCTCTCTTACCCCCTCCTTTCCCTCTCTTACCCCCTCCTTCCCTCTCTTACCCCCTCTCTTACCCTCTCTTACCCCCTCCTTTCCCTCTCTTACCCCCTCCTTTCCCTCTTTTACCCCCTCCTTTCCCTCACTTTTAGTCCCCAACAGACACAGACTTCATTCGTCTTAATATGTCTAGCGCCATCAATGTTTACTGTTATTTTATATCCATTGAGAAGTATGGGGTGTTGTTAATGGAGTTACCAGACTACTTGTAGTGTTTGAAGTGACAAACAAACAACACAAGGGGAGAAAGATGGTGGGAGGGAATGAGAGGGCTGGGTAGAGGGAGAAAAGACAGGTCTCACAAATCAGCAACAACAAATTACACGATAACCTGAAAGCCATGGCAACAGAATCACGTGCACTGCACAGGCGCTCTCACAGAGGTCTTCCCTCCAAACACATCACGCTCACACGCACGCACACATTACACAGCTGAGTGAAGCCACTGCAGGTCCTCTAGCCACTGCAGGTCCTCTAGTCTGCAGGTCCTCCAGCCACTGCAGGTCCTCCAGACACTGCAGGTCCTCCAGACACTGCAGGTCCTCTAGTCTGCAGGTCCTCTAGCCACTGCAGGTCCTCTAGCCACTGCAGGTCCTCCAGTCTGCAGGTCCTCCAGCCACTGCAGGTCCTCCAGACACTGCAGGTCCTCTAGTCTGCAGGTCCTCTAGCCACTGCAGGTCCTCTAGCCACTGCAGGTCGTCTAGCCACTGCAGGTCCTCTAGTCTGCAGGTCCTCCAGCCACTGCAGGTCCTCTAGTCTGCAGGTCCTCTAGTCTGCAGGTCCTCTAGCCACTGCAGGTCCTCTAGCCACTGCAGGTCCTCTAGTCTGCAGGTCCTCTAGACACTGCAGGTCCTCTAGTCTGCAGGTCCTCTAGCCACTGCAGGTCCTCTAGTCTGCAGGTCCTCTAGACACTGCAGGTCCTCTAGTCTGCAGGTCCTCTAGTCTGCAGGTCCTCTAGCCACTGCAGGTCCTCTAGTCTGCAGGTCCTCTAGTCTGCAGGTCCTCTAGTCTGCAGGTCCTCTAGCCACTGCAGGTCCTCTAGTCTGCAGGTCCTCTAGTCTGCAGGTCTAGTCTGCAGGTCCTCTAGCCACTGCAGGTCCTCTAGTCTGCAGGTCCTCTAGCCACTGCAGGTCCTCTAGCCACTGCAGGTCCTCTAGTCTGCAGGTCCTCTAGTCTGCAGGTCCTCTGGTCTGCAGGTCCTCTAGTCTGCAGGTCCTCTAGCCACTGCAGGTCCTCTAGTCTGCAGGTCCTCTAGTCTGCAGGTCCTCTAGTCTGCAGGTCCTCTAGTCTGCAGGTCCTCTAGTCTGCAGGTCCTCTAGTCTGCAGGTCCTCTAGCCACTGCAGGTCCTCTAGTCTGCAGGTCCTCTAGTCTGCAGGTCCTCTAGTCTGCAGGTCCTCTAGTCTGCAGGTCCTCTAGCCACTGCAGGTCCTCTAGTCTGCAGGACCTCTAGTCTGCAGGTCCTCTAGTCTGCAGGTCCTCTAGTCTGCAGGTCCTCTAGTCTGCAGGTCCTCTAGTCTGCAGGTCCTCTAGTCTGCAGGTCCTCTAGTCTGCAGGTCCTCTAGTCTGCAGGTCCTCTAGTCTGCAGGTCCTCTAGTCTGCAGGTCCTCTAGTCTGCAGGTCCTCTAGTCTGCAGGTCCTCTAGTCTGCAGGTCCTCTAGTCTGCAGGTCCTCTAGTCTGCAGGTCCTCTAGTCTGCAGGTCCTCTAGTCTGCAGGTCCTCTAGTCTGCAGGTCCTCTAGTCTGCAGGTCCTCTAGTCTGCAGGTCCTCTAGTCTGCAGGTCCTCTAGTCTTCTCTGTGTGTCTTCTATTTATATGTTTATTTCATTGACACTACTTAACTTCAATCCAAATATGAGAAGTAATATGGTCATCTGAAAAATAGCCAATCAAATACCCTGCAGCTAATTTACATAATCTAAGAGGTTGTAGTTGTTTCGGGCTAAAAAAGCGCTCCTCTTTTAGCATTGAACGGCCGTCTTACGGCTGCCTGTTATTTCCCCTTGACTGGAACCCGAACACAACCTTCAGTGCATAAATCAACACTTTGCCCTCACTCAACTACAAACCCAACTGTCAGAGACGGTGTATAAATCAACACTTTGCCCTCACTCAACTACAAACCCAACTGTCAGAGACGGTGTATAAATCAACACTTTGCCCTCACTCAACTACAAACCCAACTGTCAGAGACGGTGTATAAATCAACACTTTGCCCTCACTCAACTACAAACCCAACTGTCAGAGACGGTGCATAAATCAACACTTTGCCCTCACTCAACTACAAACCCAACTGTCAGAGACGGTGCATAAATCAACACTTTGCCCTCACTCAACTACAAACCCAACTGTCAGAGACAGTGCATAAATCAACACTTTGCCCTCACTCAACTACAAACCCAACTGTCAGAGACAGTGCATAAATCAACACTTTGCCCTCACTCAACTACAAACCCAACTGTCAGAGACAGTGCATAAATCAACACTTTGCCCTCACTCAACTACAAACCCAACTGTCAGAGACAGTGCATAAATCAACACTTTGCCCTCACTCAACTACAAACCCAACTGTCAGAGACAGTGCATAAATCAACACTTTGCCCTCACTCAACTACAAACCCAACTGTCAGAGACAGTGCATAAATCAACACTTTGCCCTCACTCAACTACAAACCCAACTGTCAGAGACAGTGTATAAATCAACACTTTGCCCTCACTCAACTACAAACCCAACTGGCAGAGACGGTGCATAAATCAACACTTTGCCCTCACTCAATTACAAACCCAACAGTCAGAGACGGTGCATAAATCAACACTTTGCCCTCACTCAACTACAAACCCAACTGTCAGAGACAGTGCATAAATCAACACTTTGCCCTCACTCAACTACAAACCCAACTGTCAGAGACAGTGCATAAATCAACACTTTGCCCTCACTCAACTACAAACCCAACTGTCAGAGACAGTGCATAAATCAACACTTTGCCCTCACTCAACTACAAACCCAACTGTCAGAGACAGTGCATAAATCAACACTTTGCCCTCACTCAACTACAAACCCAACTGTCAGAGACAGTGTATCAATCCAAAGAAACCCCATGAAACTTCCCCAACTGGAAATGTCAAAATCCTAAACGGATATTCCATTCAAGCAAATTTGTAATTAATTATTTACGGAAGGCATCAAGGTACTGCATCGTGACCACTGTGACCTCTGAACTATGCGGACTATGTCTTGTGGTCCTATAGACGTACGGTGGTCATACTGACATCTGTATGTACTATATGTTGACACAGGATGACAGGAATAAGAGTGTGTTCGGTAGGACACACTACTCAACGTGCGCCATCACTCACACATCCTGTTTTGTTGGACTGGGGGAAACACACTCTTGTGAGACACTTGTGACACACACTCGTAACAATACGTTGTTGTTTGGAGCTGCCAGAAATTGAGTGAACATTTGTGTCCTGAATAGTAACACAGTGTTAAGTGAACATACTGTATGTCATAACACACTGAATAGTCCACAAGTGCATTATTCAAAGTAGACAGTGATAAGGTGTGTGCCACTGCAGGCTATGGAAAAAACCTCAGCGCTTTCAACAGGCTCATTGTTGCAATAATGTCAATGTATTCTTTTGACATAACCACTATCCATCCCACACAGTACATTATGTTGTGTGCATGAATGCATTGATAGTTTCCCCCTTACATTGTAGGCTATAGCGCTTTGAGTGTCTGCGAAAGACTGTTCAATTACTACTTTTCTTATTAACTGGTGAACAAGTTTTTCCAAGTTTGAAACACAATATGTGATGTATGTTCCGACTGGCCCCGGTCTTCAAAACATAACCGTTGTGTGACTGACTGACCCTCTAGCTAGAAGAAAGACACAAAATCGGAAACGCAGAATCTAAATCCCTGGACGTAGCCTAATGCCAACCCACTGAGAAGTTCTTTGGTATTTAATAGAAGATATAAACTGTTATTATGCAATTGATTACAATATGATCCATGAATATAAAAATCCAAGCCAACAGACAAACGTTCAAAAGACCAACGTTTAAAGTGAAGTGAACGTTTTCATTAATTATAATGGCAGCACAAGTGTATGACCCACATCCAATCATACAATCTGACAATGCACAAGTCCCTACTTTTGTACAAGTTGTTTTAAGCAATTTCCTAATTTAACTGGAATGAGAGTAGAGACTCTCTAGCAAAACAAACTCACCTGTTTCCAGTGCGTAAGCATCCCAAACGATTTATCCTTGGTCTCAGAGCAGCATAGCCCCATTCTTGCAAAGGCAATGCCACACGTATAAAATCAACTTCACAAAACTTGAAACTTCCCAAAACTTCTCTGAAATACGTGAGCGTGTCTCTGTTTATCTTTCTGTGTCTGCTTCCTCTCTATTTTCAAGCCGATTCTCTTCTGGCGACTGTTGGAAAAATAAAGGGATAAAACCTGACTGGCTGGCTGGCCCACACAGTGACTAAGCTAAACAACTCCTCACTCAATCATAGTGTAGCGCCATGCCTGTTGCCAACCCCTCCCTCCCTCCCACTTCCTCCTTGGGTGATAATTCACTGGTAAGATCCCAGCCTCCTGACAATGCCTCTGGCACTGGTCCACAAAAATCAGCACACCTAACTAGACGAAACACACCACACCTACTTAGACGAAACACACCTCACCTAACTAGATGAAACACACACCACCTAACTAGAATAAACTCACCACACCTACCTAGACTAAACTCACCACACCTAACTAGACGAAACACACCACACCTAACTAGACTAAACACACCACACCTAACTAGACTAAACACACCACACTTACGAAGACTAAACACACCACACCTAACTAGACTAAACACACCACTCCTAACTAGACTAAACACACCACACTTAACTAGAATAAACACACCACAGCTAACTAAACACACCACACCCACCTAGACTAAACACACCACACCTACCTAGACGAAACACACCACACCTAACTAGACTAAACACACCACACCTACTAAGACTAAACACACCACACCTACCTAGACTAAACACACCACACCTAACTAGACTAAACACACCACTCCTAACTAGACTAAACACACCACACCTAACTAGAATAAACACACCACAGCTAACTAAACACACCACACCCACCTAGACTAAACACACCACACCTACCTAGACAGAACACACCACACCTAACTAGACTAAACACACCACACCTACCTAGACTAAACACACCACACCTATGAAGACTAAACACACCACACCTACCTAGACAAAACACACCTCACCTACCTAGACTCAACACACCTCACCTACCTAGACTAAACACACCACACCTACCTAGACTAAAAACATCTCACCTACCTAGACTAAAAACACCACACCTACCTAAACTAAACAAACCTACCTAGACTGAACACACCTACCTAGACTAAACACACCACAACTACCTAGACTAAACACACCACACCTACCTAGACTAAACATACCACACCTACCTAGAATAAACACACCCCACCTACCTAAACTAAACACATCTACCTAGACTAACCACACTTATGCTGACTAAACACGCCTACCTAGACTAAACACACCACACCTGCCTAGACTCACCACACCACACCACACCTACCTAAACTAAACACAACTACCTAGACTAAACACACCACGCCCACCTAGACTAAACACACCACACCTACCTAGACTAAACACACCACAACTACCTAGACTAAACACACCACACCCACCTAGACTAAACACATCTATCTAGACGAAACACACCACGCCCACCTAGACTAAACACACCACAACTACCTAGACTAAACACACCACACCCACCTAGACGAAACACACCACACCTACTTAGACGAAACACACCTCACCTAACTAGACGAAACACACACCACCTAACTAGAATAAACATACCACACCTAACTAGACTAAACACACAACACCTAACTAGACGAAACACACCACACCTACCTAGACGAATCACACCACACCTAACTAGAATAAACACACCACACCTACGAAGACTAAACACACCACACCTAACTAGACTAAACACACCACACCTAACTAGAATAAACACACCACACCTAACTAGACTAAACACACCACACCTATGAAGACTAAACACACCACACCTAACTAGACTAAACACACCACACCTAACTAGACTAAACACACCACACCTAACTAGACTAAACACACCACACCTAACTAGAATAAACACACCACACCTAACTAGACTAAACACACCACACCTAACTAGACTAAACACACCACACCTACGAAGACTAAACACACCACACCTAACTAGACTAAACACACCACACCTACGAAGACTAAACACACCACACCTAACTAGACTAAACACACCACACCTAACTAGACTAAACACACCACTCCTAACTAGACTAAACACACCACAGCTAACTAAACACACCACACCCACCTAGACTAAACACACCACACCTACCTAGACGAAACACACCACACCTAACTAGACTAAACACACCACACCTACTAAGACTAAACACACCACACCTACCTAGACTAAACACACCACACCTAACTAGACTAAACACACCACTCCTAACTAGACTAAACACACCACACCTAACTAGAATAAACACACCACAGCTAACTAAACACACCACACCCACCTAGAGTAAACACACCACACCTACCTAGACGAAACACACCACACCTACCTAGAGTAAACACAACACACCCACCTAGACTAAACACACCACACACACCTAGACTAAACACACCACACCTACCTAGAGTAAACACACAACACCTACCTAGAGTAAACACACCACACCCACCTAGACTAAACACACCACATCTACCTAGACTAAACACAGCACACCTACCTAGACTCACCACACCTATCTAGACTAAACACACCACAACTACCTAGACTAAACACACCACAACTACCCAGACTAAACACACCACACCTACATAGACTAAACACACCACACCTATGAAGACTAAACACACCACACCTACCTAGACAAAACACACCTCACCTACCTAGACTAAACACACCACACCTACCTAGACTAAAAACACCACACCTACCTAAACTAAACAAACCTACCTAGACTGAACACACCTACCTAGACTAAACACACCACACCTACCTAGACTAAACACACCACACCTACCTAGACTAAACATACCACACCTACCTAGAATAAACACACCCCACCTACCTAAACTAAACACATCTACCTAGACTAACCACACTTATGCTGACTAAACACGCCTACCTAGACTAAACACACCACACCTACCTAGACTCACCACACCTACCTAAACTAAACACACCACGCCCACCTAGACTAAACACACCACACCTACCTAGACTAAACACACCACACCTACCTAGACTAAACACACCACAACTACCTAGACTAAACACACCACACCCACCTAGACGAAACACACCACACCTACTTAGACGAAACACACCTCACCTAACTAGACGAAACCCACACCACCTAACTAGAATAAACATACCACACCTAACTAGACTAAACACACAACACCTAACTAGACGAAACACACCACACCTACCTAGACGAATCACACCACACCTAACTAGAACACACCACACCTACGAAGACTAAACACACCACACCTAACTAGACTAAACACACCACACCTAACTAGAATAAACACACCACACCTAACTAGACTAAACACACCACACCTATGAAGACTAAACACACCACACCTAACTAGACTAAACACACCACACCTAACTAGACTAAACACACCACACCTAACTAGACTAAACACAACACACCTAACTAGAATAAACACACCACACCTAACTAGACTAAACACACCACACCTATGAAGACTAAACACACCACACCTAACTAGACTAAACACACCACACCTAACTAGACTAAACACACCACACCTAACTAGACTAAACACACCACACCTAACTAGACTAAACACACCACACCTAACTAGACTAAACACACCACACCTATGAAGACTAAACACACCACACCTAACTAGACTAAACACACCACACCTAACTAGAATAAACACACCACACCTAACTAGACTAAACACACCACACCTACGAAGACTAAACACACCACACCTATGAAGACTAAACACACCACACCTAACTAGACTAAACACACCACACCTAACTAGACTAAACACACCACTCCTAACTAGACTAAACACACCACACCTAACTAGAATAAACACACCACAGCTAACTAAACACACCACACCCACCTAGACTAAACACACCACACCTACCTAGACGAAACACACCACACCTAACTAGACTAAACACACCACACCTACTAAGACTAAACACACCACACCTAACTAGACTAAACACACCACACCTAACTAGACTAAACACACCACTCCTAACTAGAATAAACACACCACACCTAACTAGAATAAACACACCACAGCTAACTAAACACACCACACCCACCTAGACTAAACACACCACACCTACCTAGACGAAACACACCACACCTACCTAGAGTAAACACACCACACCCACCTAGACTAAACACACCACACACACCTAGACTAAACACACCACACCTACCTAGAGTAAACACACCACACCTACCTAGAGTAAACACACCACACCCACCTAGACTAAACACACCACATCTACCTAGACTAAACACAGCACACCTACCAAGACTAAACACACCACAACTACCCAGACTAAACACACCACAACTACCCAGACTAAACACACCACAACTACCTAGATTAAACTCACCACACCTACCTAGACTAAACACACAACACCTACCTAGACTCACCACACCTATCTAGACTAAACACACCACAACTACCTAGACTAAACACACCACAACTACCCAGACTAAACACACCACAACTACCGAGACTAAACTCACCACAACTACCCAGACTAAACACACCACAACTACCCAGACTAAACACACCACAACTACCTAGACTAAACTCACCACACCTACCTAGACTAAACACACAACACCTACCTAGACTAAACTCACCACACCTACCTAGACTAAACTCACCACACCTACCTAGACTAAACACACAACACCTACCTAGACTAAACACACCACAACTACCCAGACTAAACTCACCACACCTAACCAGACTAAACACACCACACCTACCTAGACTAAACTCACCACACCTACCTAGACTAAACTCAAAACACCTACCTAGACTAAACACACCACACCTACCTAGACTAAACACACCACACCTACCCAGACTAAACACCACACCTACCCAGACTAAACACCACACCTACCTAAACTAAACACCACACCTAACCAGACTAAACACCACACCTACCCAGACTAAACACCACACCTACCCAGACTAAACACACCACACCTACCTAGACTAAACACACCACACCTACCCAGGCTAAACACCACACCTACCCAGACTCAACATATAGACCTAGATCTGTAATGTAGGTAAATTCTCTCATCTGTGTCAGTAATTCCGTCATTCACCGTGGCACGTGAGTTCGAGTTTCCTACCGGCACTTGGATGCAACACTAGCCTGCAAAGCCACTCTCGCTAACATCATTCAGATGGCTGTGTTTGTCTAAGGCCCAGAGTTGACCAGAGCTGTTGGGAACTTAATGACAGTAGAACGGAAGCTATAGGCCTGTGTGGGCCAAGCCTAGGATACATGTCCTTGGACATATATACGTGTGTTTAGCAGATGTTATTGCGGGATAAGCGAAATGCTTGTGTTTCTAGCTCCGACAGTGCAGTAATATCTAACAACCACAGGGTGGCGCACAATTGGCCCAGCGTCGTCCAGGTTAGGCTGTCATTGTAAATAACAATTTGTTCTTAACTGACTTGCCTAGTTAAAAAAAGGTTAAATAAATAAAAATCTAAATGAAATAATGGAATTAAGAATATATAAATATATGGACGAGGATTTGAACCTGCGACCGTCTAGCCTCCACTTCCTGGTCCTATTCCCAAAGCACTGGACTTGGGTTAACCGGCAACCATCCATCTTAAAGGCCTTTGAGTCACGGTCAACAATGGCTCCCTGTGCCATTTCTAAACGTTGAGTACTGAATGTTGTACTGGCGCATGTTCAGGGTCTCTGGGTTCATTGTGTTGAATCCCAGTGACGTTAATAACGGTAGAGGGAGGCCCAGTGACAGTAATAACGGTAGCGGGAGGCCCAGTGACGGTAATAACAGTAGAGGGAGTCTGTAGGGACTCCTGGCCATTGTAGTCTGGTGGCCTGGCTGGGAGAAGAGAAGGGAGAGGGAGGAGATGGAGAAGTGGAGGGAGAAGAAGAGGAGGGAGAAGAGGGGGGAGAAGAGGAGGGAGATAAAGAGGTAGAAGAGGGGGAGAGGGAGAAGAGGGGGAGAGGGAGAAGAGGAGGGAGAAGTCGGGGGAGAGGGAGAAGAGGGAGAAGAGGAGGGAAGAGAAGGGGGAGATGGAGGAGAGGGAGAAGAGGAGAGAGAAGAGGGGGGAGAGGGAGAAGAGGGAGAAGAGGAGAGAGAAGAGGAAGGAATAGTGGGGCGAGAGGGAGAAGAGGAGGGTGAAGAGGAGGGAGTAGTGGGGGGAGAGGGAGGAGAGGGAGAAGAGGGGGGGGAGGGAGAAGAGGGAGGAGAGGGAGAAGAGGGGGTAGAAGAGGAAGGAATAGTGGGGCGAGAGGGAGAAGAGGAGGGTGAAGAGGAGGGAGTAGTGGGGGGAGAGGGAGGAGAGGGAGAAGAGGGGGGTGAGGGAGAAGAGGGAGGAGAGGGAGAAGAGGGGGTAGAAGAGAAGGGAGTAGTGGGGGGAGAGGGAGAAGAGGGAGGAGAGGGGGTAGAAGAGGAGGGAGTAGTGGGGCGAGAGGGAGAAGAGGAGGGTGAAGAGGAGGGAGTAGTGGGGGAGAGGGAGGAGAGGGAGGAGAGGGGGTAGAAGAGGAAGGAGTAGTGGGGGAGAGGGAGAAGAGGAGGGAGAAGAGGAGGGAGTAGTGGGGGGAGAGGGAGGAGAGTGAGAAGAGGGGGGTGAGGGAGAAGAGGGAGGAGAGGGAGAAGAGGGAGGAGAGGGAGAAGAGGGGGTAGAAGAGGAGGTAGTAGTGGGGGGAGGGGGAGGAGAGTGAGAAGAGGGGGGTGAGGGAGAAGAGGGAGGAGAGGGAGAAGAGGGAGGAGAGGGAGAAGAGGGGGTAGAAGAGGAGGGAGTAGTGGGGGGAGAGGGAGGAGAGTGAGAAGAGGGAGAAGAGGATGTAGAAGAGGGGGGAGAGGGAGAAGAGGGAGGAGAGGGGGTAGAAGAGGAAGGAGTAGTGGAGGGAGAGGGAGAAGAGGAGGGTGAAGAGGAGGGAGTAGTGAGGGGAGAGGGAGGAGAGGGAGAAGAGGGGGGTGAGGGAGAAGAGGGGGTAGAAGAGGAGGGAGAAGTGGGGGGAGAGGGAGAAGAGGGGGTAGAAGAGGAGGGGAGAGAGGGAGAAGAGGGAGAAGAGGGGGAAGAAGAGGGGGGAGAAGGATAAGCAGAGGGAGTGGTGGGGGGGAGGAGAGGGGGGAGAAGGATAAGCAGAGGGAGTGGTGGGGGGGAGGAGAGGGGGGAGAAGGATAAGCAGAGGGAGTGGTGGGGGGGAGGAGAGGGGGGAGAAGGATAAGCAGAGGGAGTGGTGGGGGAAGGAGAGGGGGGAGAAGGATAAGCAGAGGGAGTGGTGGGGGGAGGAGAGGGGGGAGAAGGATAAGCAGAGGGAGTGGTGGGGGGAGGAGAGGGGGGAGAAGGATAAGCAGAGGGAGTGGTGGGGGGAGGAGAGGGGGAGAAGGATAAGCAGAGGGAGTGGTGGGGGGAGGAGAGGGGGGGGAGAAGGATAAGCAGAGGGAGTGGTGGGGGGAGGAAGAGGGGGAGAAGGATAAGCAGAGGGAGTGGTGGGGGGAGGAGAGGGGGGAGAAGGATAAGCAGAGGGAGTGGTGGGGGGAGGAGAGGGGGAGAAGGATAAGCAGAGGAGTGGTGGGGGGAGGAGGGGGAGAAGGATAAGCAGAGGGAGTGGTGGGGGGAGGAGAGGGGGAGAAGGATAAGCAGAGGGAGTGGTGGGGGGGAGGAGAGGGGGGAGAAGGATAAGCAGAGGGAGTGGTGGGGGGGAGGAGAGGGGGGGAGAAGGATAAGCAGAGGGAGTGGTGGGGGGAGGAGAGGGGGGAGAAAGGATAAGCAGAGGGAGTGGTGGGGGGAGGAGAGGGGGGAGAAGGATAAGCAGAGGGAGTGGTGGGGGGAGGAGAGGGGGAGAAGGATAAGCAGAGGGAGTGGTGGGGGGGAGGAGAGGGGGAGAAGGATAAGCAGAGGGAGTGGTGGGGGGAGGAGAGGCTGTTTATGTGGTCAGGATAAAGAGAGACAATAAACTTTGTCATGGTCACGGTCACCTCTCATCACGGTTAGGGTAGGCCCCCCACCTGCTGACTGCAGCTCCACTGTAATGCAACTGTTTGTAGGCCAGTGAACTCAGAAGTGGGCCTCCCAAGCTGAATCCTTTGATCGCCATACAGTCTCCTCTCTGTTGGAGTTTGCAGTGCTGTTCTACACTATATGAGAGTAGGATAATTGTAAACATTATTGGAGGCGAGTTTCCCCTCCTACAATGTAAAGTGTGGAGAACTTTTAAAATCATTATTCATTATTCCATTGCTATATGGCTTACCAACATGGCAATCAACTGTAACAGCGAGCCTAGCACCCTACTGTCAAACCAGACGGAACTCTCCTATGCTGACTTTCATGATAGTTCAATCTAAAACCCGTTAGAAATACCAGAGTTATACCAAGAAAGGTCAAGGTTTCGGTCATGAATTTCGACAAAGGTTTTAGCCGTTGACTATTGTCTGGCTAATATGAGCTTTGCCAGACGCGAGGAGGTCTTCAGACAAAAACACCTATGGCCTAGTGACGTAGACATTCTACAAACAGACACACAGAATGTCACGCACAATAGGGACTCTATTCTTCATTATTTCATGCCGAGTTGTATGTATAATGCGTGAATGACAGTCTTACGCAGAAAAGACAACAAATGGACATATTGGTATTCTTACTCAACGAGAACAGTAGACTATGGTCCTCTATGCAAACTAGCCACTGTTTACTCATTTTACAGCAGAGCCATAAAACGCCAGTAGCCTTGACACACACAACCACAGGATGCTAGTCGCTTTGCAACTACGTCAATGTTAATTAGAGCAGTCTTCATATTGCACACATTGCACAGTGAAGACTAACAAAGACCTTTTGTGCTATCGCCAAGCAGAAGTCACATTAGTCCAATATCATCTCAGCCAAGTCTCATCTAGTTTCTGTTTACTGACGAGCTACATCACCCAATATCATCTCAGCCAAGTCTCATCTAGTTTCTGTTTACTGACGAGCTAGGGACCACATCACCCAATATCATCTCAGCCAAGTCTCATCTAGTTTCTGTTTATTGACGAGCTACGGACCACATCACCCAATATCATCTCAGCCAAGTCACATCTAGTTTCTGTTTACTGACGAGCTACTGACCACATCACCCAATATCATCTCAGCCAAGTCTCATCTAGTTTCTGTTTACTGATGAGCTACTGACCACATCACCCAATATCATCTCAGCCAAGTCACATCTAGTTTCTGTTTACTGACGAGCTAGGGACCACATCACCCAATATCATCTCAGCCAAGTCTCATCTAGTTTCTGTTTACTGACGAGCTACTGACCACATCACCCAATATCATCTCAGCCAAGTCTCATCTAGTTTCTGTTTACTGACGAGCTACTGACCACATCACCCAATATCATCTCAGCCAAGTCTCATCTAGTTTCTGTTTACTGACGAGCTACATCACCCAATATCATCTCAGCCAAGTCTCATCTTAGTTTCTGTTTACTGACGAGCTACATCACCCAATATCATCTCAGCCAAGTCACATCTAGTTTCTGTTTACTGATGAGCTACGGACCACATCACCCAATATCATCTCAGCCAAGTCTCATCTAGTTTCTGTTTACTGACGAGCTACTGACCACATCACCCAATATCATCTCAGCCAAGTCACATCTAGTTTCTGTTTACTGACGAGCTACTGACCACATCACCCAATATCATCTCAGCCAAGTCACATCTAGTTTCTGTTTACTGACGAGCTAGGGACCACATCACCCAATATCATCTCAGCCAAGTCTCATCTAGTTTCTGTTTACTGACGAGCTACTGACCACATCACCCAATATCATCTCAGCCAAGTCTCATCTAGTTTCTGTTTACTGACGAGCTACGGACCACATCACCCAATATCATCTCAGCCATAGTCTAAACACACTTCAATGGTTCGTTTCAAATTGTGTTGTGGTAAGTTTGTGTTGTTGTAAGGAGTACGTTTGTGGTTGCATTATGGTCATGTTGAGTTGCAATTTCTGTTGCGGTCAACACAACTGCAACTCAACGTGTTATGTTGGGAGGGTGTATGGTTGTGTTGTGGTTTCGTCACGTTCATGTTGTGGTTGCCATTACGGTCAAGTTGTGTTGTGGTTTCGTCACGTTAATGTTGTGGTTGCCATTACGGTCAAGTTGTGTTGTGGTTTCGTTAAGAGTTATTTTGTGTTGTGTTTGCGTTATGGTCATAATAACTATGTTTCAGCTCAGTCTTACCTTGTTGGAGGCCATGTCGCTGACGGAGCGGTAGGTCTGGATGGTCTCCAGCTGGTCCAGGCACCAGTCCAGCTCCTCCATGGTCTCCATGGCCAGCTTCTGGTACGACTCGTCTGTCAACAGACACACAGCAGAAACAAACTCAGGACCCAGCGGCTCCATGTCCGACACGGAGCATGGTGGGGGTCCCAGGGCAGGGTGGCCATGCCGTATGGGGGTCCCAGGATGTCCAGGTGGGGAGGCGTGAAGAGGTGAGCAGTGCTCTTTCATAGTACGTGGTGGTCTGGTTAACTCTCAGGCAAGGAGAACAGCTAAGAGTCGCAATAGTGTTACTGTCTCTCTGGGGCAATGCGTCCTCCCTCTGTCGCTACTCTGCTCCCCTTGTGTTATTGATGTGTCAGTAACCCCCTCCTGCCTGAGGGGCGTTTGGGGGAGGGGGGGTGGAGCGCTGCCAACATACTCACCCTCCTCGCATGAGATGCTTCGCTTCACTGCACCACACACACACACACACACACGCACACGCACACGCACACACACACACACACACACACACACACACACACACACACACACACACACACACACACACTGCTACCAGACTCTTATTATACTGCTAAGTTTATATACTGCCCCCGTTTCCCAATACATATTGGACTATAAATGGTTCCTTCCTGTATTATACTTTATGCTACAATGTATTAGTCTACTGAGCCGTTTACATGAGTCCTTATTGTTGTTGCATTGTCGAGTAGGAACCTGCATGTAAGCATTTCATTGGACGATGTATACCACCATGCGTGTCCCGTACATACGACTAATACAACTTGGAAACTCAGAACACCAGGGCTACACTGTAGCATATACTGTTTAGCCTTAAGGCCTAGTGGGGTTGGTTTGAGGATGGCCCAGGTCCTTAATACTCACACACGTGTTACCTGCTGTACATGCTGCATGTCTAGGAGACTTCAACTGGGAAAACTACACTGTTGCTCCCGGATAGAGGGGAGAGTCATAGAAAGAGAGAGGGGAGACATAACGGATGTAAGGCAGGGCGGCAGGGTAGCCTAGTGGTTAGAGCGTTGGACTAGTAACCGAAAGGTTGCAAGTTCAAATCCCTGAGCTGACAAGGTACAAATCTTTCGTTCTGCCCCTGAACACGCAGTTAACCCACTGTTCCTAGGCCGTCATTGAAAATAAGAATTTGTTCTTAACTGACTTGCCTAGTGAAAAAAAAAAAAAAACATCTTAATTTGACCAGTATTGTCGCAGCAACATAATTCTGCAGCAACAGGATTTTAAAATTTTGTCCATAATGTTGCTTGATCAGTGGATAGGCTATTAGATGGATGAAATTAGACTGCATGAAAAGTACAATACTGTTAATGTAACCAGGTTTTAGTGCGGGTTTTCAGTGAATTTATGTAAATCACAAAGCTCATCTGCATTTCAAGCAAATACTCAGCAACAAAAGAGTGATCAAATTAAGATCCTACATCTGTAGGAAGAGAAAAAAGGGGGAGACCATAGAAATTAGGATACAAAAAACAGAGAAAAGAGAAAGAGAGACTGATTATGGAAAGATAAAAATATAGTTTTTTGGGGGGGGACATCAGATTTCACGGTCAGTCTTCAATGACATTTTCAACCTCTCCTTGACAGAGTCTGTAATACCTGCATGTTTCAAGTAGACTACCATAGTCCCTGTGCCCAAGAACTCCAAGGTAACCTGCTTAAATGACCACCGACTCTTATCACTCACGTCTGTAGCCATGAAGTGCTTTGAGAGACTGGTCATGGCTCACATCTTCACCAGAAACCCTAGACCCACTCCAATTTGCTCACTGCCCAAACAGATCCACAGATGATGCAATCTCTATTGCACTCCACACTGCCCTTTACCACCTGGATAAGAGGAACACCTACGTGAGAATGTTGTTCATTGACTACAGCTCAGCGTTCAACACCATAGTGACCTCAAAGTTCTTCTCCAGGATCCAGTTGCAGAGGGAGGTGTTTAGTCCTAGGGTTCCTGAGACTAAAAGGTTCCCAGGGTTCCTAGGACTACACACCTCCATCTGCAACTGGATCCTGGACTTCCTGGCGAGCTGTCCCCAGGGGCCCCTCAGGAATGCGTGCTTAGTCCCCTCCTGTACTCTCTGTTCACCCACGGCTGCGTGGCCGAGCCAGACTCCAACACCATCATTAATTTTGCCGACGACACAATGGTGGTAGGCCTAATTCACCGAAAACTAAGAGACAGCCTATAGGGAGGAGGTCAGAGACCTGGCAGTGTGGTGCCAGAACAACAACCTCTCTCTCAATGTGAGCAAAACAAAGGAGATGATTGTGGACTACTGGAAAAGGAGGGCCGAGCACACCCCTATTCTCATCGATGTGGCTGTAGAGTGGCGGGTCGAGAGCGTCAAGTTCCATGATGTCCACATCACCTACAGTCGGAAGTTTACATACACTTTGATTGGAGTCACTAAAACTCGTTTTTCAATCATTCCGCACATTTCTTGTTAACAAACTATAGTTTTAGCAAGTTGATTAGGACATCTACTTTGTGCATAACACAAGTAATTTTTCCAACAATTGTTTACAGACAGATTATTTCACTTATAATTCACTGTATCACAATTCCAGTGGGTCAGAAGTTAACATACACTAAGTTGACTGTGCCTTTAAACAGCATGGAAAATTCCAGAAAATGATGTCATGGCTTTAGAAGCTTCTGATAGGCCAATTGACATAATTTGAGTCAATTGGAGGTGTACCTATGGATGTATTTCAAGGCCTAACTTCAAACTCAGTGCCTCTTTGCTTTACATCAAGGGAAAATCTAAATAAATCAGCCAAGACCTGGTTATCCTTGGGAGCAATTTCCAAACGCATGAAGGTACCACGTTCATTTGTGCAAACAATAGTACGCAAGCATAAACACCATGGTACCACGCAGCCGTCATACCACTCAGGAAGGAGACGCGTTCTGTCTTCTAGAGATGAACGTACATTGGTGCACAAGTACAAATCAATCCAAGAACAACAGCAAAGGACCTTGTTTACCTTTATTTAACTAGGCAAGTCAGTTAATTAAGAACAAATTCTTATTTTCAATGATGGCCTAGGAACAGTGGGTTAACTGCCTGGACCTTGTGAAGATGCTGCAGGAAACAGGTACAAAAGTATCTATATCCACAGTGAAACGAGTCCTATATCGACATAATCTGAAAGGCCGCTCAGCAAGGAAGAAGCCACTGCTCCAAAACCACCATAAAAAAAAAAAAAGCCAGACTACGGTTTGCAACTGCACATGGGGACTTTTTGGAGTAATGTCCTCTGGTCTGACGAAACAAAAATAGAACTGTTTGCCCATAATGACCATCGTTATGTTTGGAGGAGAAAAGGGGAGGCTTGCAAGCCGAAGAACACCATCCCAACCGTGAAGCACGGGGGTGGCAGCATCATGATGTGGGGTGCTTTGCTGCAGGAGGGACTGGTGCACTTCACAAAATAGATGGCATCATGAGAAGGGAAATTATGTGGATATATTGAAGCAACATATCGAGACATCAGTCAGGAAGTTAAAGCTAGGTCGCAAATGGGTCTTCCAACTGGACAATGACCCCAAGCATACTTCCAAAGTTGTGGCAAAATGGCTTAAGGACAACAAAGTCAAGGTATTGGAGTGGCCATCACAAAGCCCTGACCTCAATCCTATAGAAAATCTGTGTGGCAGAAGTGAAAAAGTGTGTACGAGCAAGGAGGCCTAAGAACCTGACTAAGTTACACCAGCTCTGTCAGGAGGAATGGGCCACAATTCACTTAAACAATTTAAAGGAAATGCTACCAAATACTAATTGAGTGTATGTAAACTTCGGACCCACTGGGAATGTGATGAAAGAAATAAAAGCTGAAATAAATCATTATCTCTACTATTATTCTGACATTTCACATTCTTAAAATAAAGTGGTGATCCTAACTGACCTAAGACAGGGATTTTTTACTAGGATTAAATGTCAGGAATTGTGGGGTTTGGCGTCAATAAATGTCCTTGTTTTCCATGACAACATACATGAAATGAGTTGCAAAATTAATATGAAATGTAGTGAAGACGTTGACAAGGTTATAAATAATGATTTTTTATTGAAATAATAATTGTGTCCTTTAAACTTTGCTTTCATCAAAGAATCCTCCATTTGCAGCAATTAAATCCTTGTAGACCTTTAGCATTCTAGTTGTGAATTTGTTGAGGTAATCTGAAGAGATTTCACCCCATGCTTCCTGAAGCACCTCCCACAGATTGGATTGGCTTGATGGCACTTCCATCACCATATGGTCAAGCTGCTCCCACAACAGCTCAATAGGGTTGAGATCCGGTGACTGTGCTGGTCACTCCATTAAGACAGAACACCAGCTGACTGCTTCTTCCCTAAATAGTTCTTGCATAGTTTGGAGCTGTGCTTTGGGTCATTGTCCTGTTGTAGGAGGAAATTGGCTCCAATTAAATGCTTGGTGTCATGGTGTTACAAAATGGAATGCCTTCCTTCTTCAAGGTCCCTTTTACCTTGTACAAATCTCCCACTTTACCACCTCCAAAGCACCCCCAGACCATCACATTTCCTCCACCATGCTTGACAGATGGCATCAAGCACTCCTCAGGCATCTTTAAAAATGTTCTGCGTCTCACGAATGTTCTTCTTTGTGATCTGAACACCTCAAACTTAGATTCGTCTGTCCATAACAATTGTTTCCAATCTTCCTCTGTCCAGTGTCTGTCATCTTTTGCCCATCTTAATCTTAAATTTTTATTGGCCAGTCTGAGATATGGCTTTTTCTTTGCAGGTCTGCCTAGAAGGCCAGCATCCCAGAGTCGCCTCTTCACTGTTGACAATGAGACTGGTGTTTTGCGGGTATTATTTAATGAAGCTGCCAGTTGAGGACTTGTGAGGCGTCTGTTTCTCAAACTAGACACTCTAATGGACTTGTCCTCTAGCTCAGTTGTGCACCGGGGCCTCCCACTCCTCTTTCTATTTTGGTTAGGGCCAGTTTGCTCTGTTCTGTGAAGGGAGTAGTACACAGCGTTGTACAAGATCTTCAGTTTCTTGGCAACCTCTCACATGGAATAGCCTTCATTTCTCAGAACAAGAATAGACTGACGAGTTTCAGAAGGAAATTCTTTGTAGATATTCCATTAAAAAAATTCAAGAGCATCACCGCCTGGTATGGCAACTGCACGGCATCCAACCTCAAGGCGCTATAGAGGGTAGTGCGTACGGCCCAGTACATCACTGGGGCCAAGCTTCCTGCCATCCAGGATGTATATACCAGGCGGTGTCAGAGGAAGGCCCTAAACAAATCAATTTGACTCTGCTACCCCACAGCAAGCTGTACCGGAGCACTAAGTCTAGATCCAAAAGGCTCCTTAACAGCTTCTACCCCCAAGCCATAAGACTGCTGAACAGTTCATCAGATGGCTACCCGGACTATTTGCATTAACCCCCATTTTTTACACTGCTGCTACTCGCTGTTTATTATCTACACATAGTGACTTTACCCCTACCTACATGTAGATATGAGCTCAAATCCTTTGACTAACCTGTACCCCCGCCCATAGACTCTGTACCGGTACCCCCTGTACCCCCGGTACCCCCTGTATATAGCCTCGTTATTGTTATTTTATTGTGTTACTTTTCTTCCTTTAGTTTATTTAGCTTATATATTTTCTTACTCTGCATTGCTGTTTAAAGGCCCGCATTTCACGGTAAGGTCTAAACCTGTTGCATTCAGCGCATGTGACAAATACATTTTGATTTGATGGCCGCTCTTTTTGACATCACACCAGTTTATAGGTGATAAGATGGCGCTGTCACTGTGACGTCATAGCGACTTGATGTGCTTTTATCTGAGTTATTGACACAAATCGTTGTAACACACACTGGTTTGTCCCGTTGGGTCCAATCGGTTCCATATGTGAAGCCTTCAAATAGAAGAAATAACATTCAAAGGCAGAGTAGTCTTTTGGGTGCGTACTGAAAGCCAGGGAATGAGTCCCCATTCCCTATGCTATTTCTGTGGGAGTCCCTGATCTCCACTTTGAAGGCTTCACATATGGAACCGATTGGACCCAACGGGACAAACCAGTGTGTGTTACAGCGACTTGCAACAATTACTCTGATAAAAGCACATGAAAGAGCTTTGACGTCACAGCGACGGCGCCATCATGTCACCTATAAACTGGTGTGATGTCAAAAAAGCGCAGCCATGAAATCGGAATTCCCCCTAAAAAAAAAAAACAAGTGAGTTCCTGCAGAGGCAGCTATGTTTGCTCTACCTCTTTCATGGAGACTGGACTACACCCATGTATAACAGGGGTGGTTAGGCCAACTACTGTATGCTTGATGAGTATCCTCGTCTAAGACTTGAAGACGAGGATACTACTGTATGCTTGAAGAGTCTTATGGCATGAAGGAGACGTGGGTTTGAATCCTGGTCGGTCTTACACAGGTGTTGCAGCGGCGGACCAGAGTGAAATGTGCCAGAGCTTCATCAAAACGTGATGTGCAACCTTGACTAAGATCTGAAGACTTTTGTTAGATCCCCAAGCTGAGCAAGAAACGTGCAACAGCTTCATCAAAGGGGAGTCTTCATAAGGGGGGGTGTTGCTGAAAGCCGACAAGTACCACAAAGCAGCTGTCTGGCCGGAGCGGTCGGGGTCGGCGAGACGTGCCAAGATGCAACCACATCCTGCCTTTTCCCTCTACGGAGGATGTATAAAGATATTAGAAGGTTTCATTGTGCATTTGGTCCACCAACATCAAAGACCACTGACTGAATCATCTAAACTGCCTGTTATGTGATTCCCTTCATAGGATAAATAAGTGGCGGTTGGTTCATTCTGTTCACATACAGGAGTTATTAGGGAAGTGTTCATGACAGTCACCTGACCACAACAAACTCTGGTAGGTGAATTACTTAGTGCCCAGAGTATTTCAGAGTCAGGTCATGTGGTCAGGAAAAGCATCATTTACAGGAAAGGTAAATTGGGATGAAAGCAGAACTGAGCATTTGGCAAAAGACTTGTTTCGTGTTTGCAAAATGTGCTGAACAATATAGTTTTATGAGTCATCGTGACAAGATATGTGCTGAGTTTTTTGGTATCCAATTGTTTTTAGTAGTTACTATCTTGTCTCATCGCTACAACTCCCGTACGGGCTTGGGAGAGACAAAGTACGAAAGCCACGCTTCCTTCGAAACACAACCCAACCAAGCCGCACTGCTTCTTAACACAGCGCGGATCCAACCCGGAAGACAGCCGCACCAATGTGTTGGAGGAAACACTGTGCACCTGGCGACCTGGTTAGCGTGCACTGTGCCCAGCCCGCCACAGGAGTCGCTGGTGCGCGATGAGACAAGGATATCCCTACCGGCCAAACCCTCCCTAACCCGGACGACGCTAGGCCAATTGTGCGTCGTCCCATGGACCTCCCGGTCGCGGCCAGCTGCGACAGAGCCTGGGCTCGAACACAGAGTCTCTGGTGGCACAGCTAGCACTGCGATGCAGTGCACTAGACCACTGCGCCACCCGGGAGGCCTCTGCGATGCAGTGCACTAGACCACTGCGCCACCCGGGAGGCCTCTGCGATGCAGTGCACTAGACCACTGCGCCACCCGGGAGGCCTCTGCGATGCAGTGCACTAGACCACTGCGCCACCCGGGAGGCCTCTGCGATGTAGTGCACTAGACCACTGCGCCACCCGGGAGGCCTCTGCGATGCAGTGCACTAGACCACTGCGCCACCCGGGAGGCCTCTGCGATGCAGTGCACTAGACCACTGCGCCACCCGGGAGGCCTCTGCGATGCAGTGCACTAGACCACTGCGCCACCCGGGAGGCCTATGCGATGAGGTTTTGACACAAAATGTTTCACTTCTTGTAATAAGGAGTTGTAGTGTTTGAACTGAACCAAGAACAGAAAGGACCCTAATATTACTTTATTTTAAATGCACAGCTATTATGGGTCAGGAGATATTTCACAATGTCAACAGTCAACGGTGGTGTGGATGACGCATTTCTGGGTTCTGAAAATGAACTCAGAGAGACAGATCGCAACATACTTTTCCAGATGACAGGCCTTTTTTTTTTCAGGCAGACTGAGGTTTTCTTTTATTCGCAGCCAGACACAGTCGGTCTTAATGCTTCAGCCATATGCTGGGAGCCTGGGAGGACAACAGGCCTCAGTGTAGACTCAGCCCGCTGTCCTCTCTCTCAGTCCTCTCTCCTCTCCATCACGCTCTCTTGTTCCCTCTCTTCGGCCCACAAACCAGCCTCTGTCAGAGACCCATCAGTAGCACCCACTAAATCAGATCTAACTTTATTTATAGAGCACATTTCTTACATAGGATTCATTTCAAAGTCCTTAACAAATCAAATAATAAAAGGTGAGACATAACACACAATACGTCTCCTAAATTAAACAAATTAAAACTGTAAAAATAATATAAAATAACAGTGAACCTGAGAGACGCATTCAAATAAAATAAAAACTAGGGCAGGCCTGGGCATCCACCCCCATAGCCCACCTCCGTCCACCAGCCACCTCACACTGCCCCTTTCTCTGGCCTTAAACCCCCCTAGACCAAACTGAGTGAACGAAGCTAACTGGAGGGCTGGCCATTGTGATCTTATAAATCAGTTTTATGTAATTAACGGGCTCCCGAGTGGCACAGCGGTCTAAGGCACTGCATCTCAGTGCTAGAGGTCGTCACTACAGACACCCTGGTTAGATTTCAGGCTGCATCACAGCGGTCTAAGACACTGCATCTCAGTGAGGAGTCAGTGAGGAGTCACTACAGACACCCTGGTTAGACTCCAGGCTGCATCACAGCGGTCTAAGACACTGCATCTCAGTGCTAGAGGTTGTCACTACAGACACCCTGGTTAGATTCCATCTCAGTGAGGAGTCACTACAGACACCCTGGTTAGATTCCAGGCTGCATCACAGTGGTCTAAGACACTGCATCTCAGTGCTAGAGGTTGTCACTACAGACACCCTGGTTAGATTTCAGGCTGCATCACAGTGGTCTAAGACACTGCATCTCAGTGCTAGAGGTTGTCACTACAGATACCCTGGTTAGATTTCAGGCTGCATCACAGTGGTCTAAGACACTGCATCTCAGTGCTAGAGGTTGTCACTACAGACACCCTGGTTAGATTTCAGGCTGCATCACAGTGGTCTAAGACACTGCATCTCAGTGCTAGAGGTCGTCACTACAGACACCCTGGTTAGATTCCAGGCTGGCTGCATCACAGCGGTCTAAGACACAAATTGGGTCTACGGGAGTCATGTTCAGTAGGCACAAAGCGGAGGAAAGTGAGTGAAACAGGGAGGTACTCTCTGAAACGTTGTTCCCAAATGAACACAACCCAGACTATGAAAGTACGTTTGACTTAGTCTGGCTGGAAGAAAGTAAATGGTTCTGAAGTATCTGCAAGCTCACGTCTCCCCCCTCTCTCACAACAGAGGGAGTCACAAGCAGTCACACAAACACACTTCCCTTTGGTTGTTTGTGTTAGTCTGTCCTCCACACTTGGGCCTGATGGCCAGAGAGAGAGACAGAAAGAGACAGAAAGAGACAGACAACAGCAAATCACCCCAGTTTCAAGACTGGGGTGTGGGTCAGCCTCCTGCCCAGAGAGACAGAGCATGTGGGCAAGGGAGAGAGAGAGAGAGGGAGACAGAGAGAGAGAGAGAAAGAGAGAGAGAGAGAGAGAGAGAGAGAGAGAGAGAGAGAGCGTGTGGGCGAGGGAGAGAGAGGGAGACAGAGAGACAGAGAGAGAGCGGGAGAGAGACAGAGCGTGTGGGTGAGAGAGAGAGAGAGGGAGAGAAAGAGCGTGTGGGGTGAGAGAGAGAGAGAGGGAGAGCGTGTGGGCGAGAGAGAGAGAGGGAGAGCGTGTGGGTGAGAGAAAGAGAAAGAGCGTGTGGGCGAGAGAGAGAGAGAGAGAGGGAGAGAAAGAGCGTGTGGGTGAGAGAGAGAGAGAGAGAGGGAGAGCGTGTGGGCGAGAGAGAGAGAGGGAGAGCGTGTGGGTGAGAGAAAGAGAAAGAGCGTGTGGGCGAAAGAGAGAGAGAGAGAGAGAGAGAGAGAGAGAGAGAGAGAGAGAGAGAGAGAGAGAGAGAGAGAGAGGGAGAGCGTGTGGGAGAGAGAGAGAGGGAGAGAGTGTGGGAGAGAGAGAGAGGGAGAGAGAGAGAGAGAGAGGGAGAGAAAGAGCGTGTGGGTGAGAGAGAGAGAGAGAGAGAGGGAGAGCGTGTGGGTGAGAGAAAGAGAGAGAGAGACAAGCGTGTGGGTGAGAGAGAGAGAGAGAGAGAGAGAGGGAGAGCATGTGGGCGAGAGAGAGAGAGGGAGAGCATGTGGGCGAGAGAGAGAGAGGGAGAGCATGTGGGCGAGAGAGAAAGAGGGAGAGCGTGTGGGCGAGAGAGAGAGAGGGAGAGCGTGTGGGCGAGAGAGAGAGAGGGAGAGCGTGTGGGGCGAGAGAGAGAGAGCGTGTGGGCGAGAGAGAGAGAGCGTGTGGGCGAGAGAGAGAGAGGGAGAGCGTGTGGGCGAGAGAGAGAGAGGGAGAGCGTGTGGGCGAGAGAGAGAGAGGGACAGCGTGTGGGCGAGAGAGAGAGAGGGACAGCGTGTGGGCGAGAGAGAGGGAGAGCGTGTGGACGAGAGAGAGAGAGGGAGAGCGTGTGGACGAGAGAGAGAGAGCGTGTGGGCGAGAGAGAGAGAGCGTGTGGGCGAGAGAGAGAGAGAGCGTGTGGACGAGAGAGAGAGAGGGAGAGCGTGTGGGCGAGAGAGAGAGAGGGAGAGCGTGTGGGCGAGAGAGAGAGAGGGAGAGCGTGTGGGCGAGAGAGAGAGGGAGAGCGTGTGGGCGAGAGAGAGATAGGGAGAGCGTGTGGGCGAGAGAGAGAGAGGGAGAGCGTGTGGGCGAGAGAGAGAGAGGGAGAGCGTGTGGGCGAGAGAGAGAGAGCGTGTGGACGAGAGAGAGAGAGCGTGTGGGCGAGAGAGTGAGAGGGAGAGCGTGTGGGCGAGAGAGAGAGAGGGAGAGCGTGTGGGCGAGAGAGAGAGAGAAGGAGAGCGTGTGGGCGAGAGAAAGAGAGAGAGAGAGAGAGAGAGAGAGAGAGAGGCCTCCACCTTCAGCCGGTTAGACTGATTTGTTCTAATAGAGACGTGAGGGGAAGACCTGTCCTGATCACCTAGGAATCATCCAGAAGGAGAGATGGACACACTAAAGCAATAAGCACCTTCACCTACAACATTTATGTCAAGATGTGGACAGCTGATGAGTAGATTGGGGAAATTGACACAAATCCCCTCCACTGAATGCACAGTAAAACAAATATTTTTCTCACACTCATCATCTGTTCATCAACTGGCTTAATTTGAGTTTACAAATGCGGCACAATTTCTTTAAACTATCAAAATAACAGTTGAGTCTGCTGAGTTTGACACCCTCCCCACCACAAATACACCTCAGGATCCCTGTCCTCTGGGCCCAATACAGAAACAACAGGGATTTGACATGAAGATTTAACAAACACTGGACGGGACTCCTGTATAACGGACTGAAGAGTGAAGTCTTATGTGCTGTCAATTGACTCGACAGCACACACACACACACACACGCACGCACGCACGCACACACAAAATGAGGACATGCACAAATATGCCCAATTTAGGCACACTGTATATATACACATTTGAATGGCCTATAATTGCATATACTTGTCTGTAATTGCTTTAGTGACATCAAAGCAGAATTTGATGGACTAAACCACCCTGCTTCAGTAACCCACTTTACATTCCGCAATAATTATCCACTCATGACGTAGTTTACAATATCAAACAAAAGGTGGATGACCAATGTTTTGAGTGGGGCCCACACCCATGGGAAATTACGCCAACAGTCACATGTGTGTTTGGTTTCTGGGCTAGGAATGTGTATGTTAGTAATGTGTTGTCTTGTTGAGTTAACTCCTTTTACAGAGTCATGTGTGTTGTGTCTGAACAACTTTGGGAAAAGGCATACTGAGATAAACATTAAGCATACAGTAGAGGTAAGGGCCATCAACTAGATTCAGTCGTGGGCTGTATTTTTTCTTGAGCGGATGGTCAGGGGGCCGGAACATAATTACAAATCATTTGCAGACTGAAAACTGAGCGCAAGAAGCCCAAACAGATGTAATGTTTGACTAAAACATTATAATTTCAAACCTTCCATTTGTATATGATCACGTCTCCCTATTTACATGTGGGAATACTTGGAACAGATTTACAAAATAAAAAATCAGATTTGCTGTTTTTTTCTCTTCTTTTTAACAGTCTTTTATTTCCCCCAAAACAATAAGATTTTCTGGCCTCAGAAAACTTTGGGGGGGGGGGGGGCAGGTTCAGGAACTCTGGTTTAGTCTGTCTGCACAGATGTAAACACACAGCCGCTTCCACTGTGCACAAAGAGTCTCACACTGAGGTCTTTCTGACACAGAAACATTCACACGCACGCACACACACACACGCACACACACAAACACACGCACACAAAGTATGCACAAACATTCTACCCAACACCAGAGAAACGTTGAGCTTGAGTTTCATGCACATATCTTCGGTTACGACTTCCCCCATCAAACCCTACACAAATACAAACTCTTCAAGACACATACTCTGTTCCAAAGTCCACACTAGTACAATTAAGTAACTTATTGGGCATGCATTCTAAGTAGTATCTTTGTATGGCATTGGAAAGACAGAGAGACTGTATAAACATCCCTAAGGGTCCCATTCACACAGTCACTGGTACAGTAAACATTCATTTTCTAAGAGGCTGCTCAAAAGGCTTCAGTTAAAACGATCCCCTGTTAAGAAGATTAACAAGCCAGCTTGCCACAATCCCAGCTCATGTTTTCAGACCCAACCACGTATCCTTCAACTAGCTTACATGCCGTGATAGTATTCGACTAATGTCCCCACAAGAGAACCCTTTTTGGTTCCAGGTAGAACATTTTAGGTTCTAGATAGCACCTTTTTTTCTAAGAGTGTACCATTATCCAGACGGCTCTCGCTCTCTCTCTCAAAGAGACTACTGCCTAATCTAACAAAACACGGACGCAAAACAGGAAAACTCTGTTCTCCTTTTCCTGTCGATGAAATTCTATCGGCTTTGCCAAACAGAAGACAGACCTGGATAGCATAGTTCCTTCCTATTGACACGTTAGTTCATTGTTCTGGTTCAAATCAGTATTACAGTTTTTCTCAATTGCTAAAACACTAAAACCCATTGGCTGAACAAAGTTCTCAGTTGCCTGGACTCATTTAGCTAATTATGCAGTCTGTTGTCGATACCTTAAACCATTTCACATGGTAAAACACAATTTGCAGATCTCACTTAGACTTTTCAGCAAAACTCTAAACACATTCTCATTCTCAAAACACATTCTGCATTCTAATGCACATGTCATCCATACTGGTAAACACATTCTGCAGTCTAATGCACATGTCATCCATACTGGTAAACACATTCTGCATTCTAATGCACATGTCATCCATACTGGTAAACACATTCTGCAGTCTAATGCACATGTCATCCATACTGGTAAACACATTCTGCAGTCTAATGCACATGTCATCCATACTGGTAAACACATTCTGCAGTCTAATGCACATGTCATCCATACTGGTAAACACATTCTGCAGTCTAATGCACATGTCATCCATACTGGTAAACACATTCTGCAGTCTAATGCACATGTCATCCATACTGGTAAACACATTCTGCAGTCTAATGCACATGTCATCCATACTGGTAAACACATTCTGCACTCTAATGCACATGTCATCCATACTGGTAAACACATTCTGCACTCTAATGCACATGTCATCCATACTGGTAAACACATTCTGCACTCTAATGCACATGTCATCCATACTGGTAAACACATTCTGCACTCTAATGCACATGTCATCCATACTGGTAAACACATTCTGCAGTCTAATGCACATGTCATCCATACTGGTAAACACATTCTGCAGTCTAATGCACATGTCATCCATACTGGTAAACACATTCTGCAGTCTAATGCACATGTCATCCATACTGGTAAACACATTCTGCAGTCTAATGCACATGTCATCCATACTGGTAAACACATTCTGCAGTCTAATGCACATGTCATCCATACTGGTAAACACATTCTGCATTCTAATGCACATGTCATCCCATACTGGTAAACACATTCTGCAGTCTAATGCACATGTCATCCATACTGGTAAACACATTCTGCAGTCTAATGCACATGTCATCCATACTGGTAAACACATTCTGCAGTCTAATGCACATGTCATCCATACTGGTAAACACATTCTGCAGTCTAATGCACATGTCATCCATACTGGTAAACACATTCTGCAGTCTAATGCACATGTCATCCATACTGGTAAACACATTCTGCAGTCTAATGCACATGTCATCCATACTGGTAAACACATTCTGCAGTCTAATGCACATGTCATCCATACTGGTAAACACATTCTGCAGTCTAATGCACATGTCATCCATACTGGTAAACACATTCTGCAGTCTAATGCACATGTCATCCATACTGGTAAACACATTCTGCAGTCTAATGCACATGTCATCCATACTGGTAAACACATTCTGCACTCTAATGCACATGTCATCCATACTGGTAAACACATTCTGCACTCTAATGCACATGTCATCCATACTGGTAAACACATTCTGCACTCTAATGCACATGTCATCCATACTGGTAAACACATTCTGCACTCTAATGCACATGTCATCCATACTGGTAAACACATTCTGCAGTCTAATGCACATGTCATCCATACTGGTAAACACATTCTGCAGTCTAATGCACATGTCATCCATACTGGTAAACACATTCTGCAGTCTAATGCACATGTCATCCATACTGGTAAACACATTTTGCAGTCTAATGCACATGTCATCCATACTGGTAAACACATTCTGCAGTCTAATGCACATGTCATCCATACTGGTAAACACATTCTGCAGTCTAATGCACATGTCATCCATACTGGTAAACACATTCTGCAGTCTAATGCACATGTCATCCATACTGGTAAACACATTCTGCAGTCTAATGCACATGTCATCCATACTGGTAAACACATTCTGCAGTCTAATGCACATGTCATCCATACTGGTAAACACATTCTGCAGTCTAATGCACATGTCATCCATACTGGTAAACACATTCTGCAGTCTAATGCACATGTCATCCATACTGGTAAACACATTCTGCACTCTAATGCACATGTCATCCATACTGGTAAACACATTCTGCAGTCTAATGCACATGTCATCCATACTGGTAAACACATTCTGCAGTCTAATGCACATGTCATCCATACTGGTAAACACATTCTGCAGTCTAATGCACATGTCATCCATACTGGTAAACACATTCTGCAGTCTAATGCACATGTCATCCATACTGGTAAACACATTCTGCAGTCTAATGCACATGTCATCCATACTGGTAAACACATTCTGCAGTCTAATGCACATGTCATCCATACTGGTAAACACATTCTGCAGTCTAATGCACATGTCATCCATACTGGTAAACACATTCTGCACTCTAATGCACATGTCATCCATACTGGTAAACACATTCTGCACTCTAATGCACATGTCATCCATACTGGTAAACACATTCTGCACTCTAATGCAGATGTCATCCATACTGGTAAACACATTCTGCACTCTAATGCAGATGTCATCCATACTGGTAAACACATTCTGCAGTCTAATGCACATGTCATCCATACTGGTAAACACATTCTGCAGTCTAATGCACATGTCATCCATACTGGTAAACACATTCTGCAGTCTAATGCACATGTCATCCATACTGGTAAACACATTCTGCAGTCTAATGCACATGTCATCCATACTGGTAAACACATTCTGCAGTCTAATGCACATGTCATCCATACTGGTAAACACATTCTGCAGTCTAATGCACATGTCATCCATACTGGTAAACACATTCTGCAGTCTAATGCACATGTCATCCATACTGGTAAACACATTCTGCAGTCTAATGCACATGTCATCCATACTGGTAAACACATTCTGCAGTCTAATGCACATGTCATCCATACTGGTAAACACATTCTGCACTCTAATGCACATGTCATCCATACTGGTAAACACATTCTGCACTCTAATGCACATGTCATCCATACTGGTAAACACATTCTGCACTCTAATGCAGATGTCATCCATACTGGTAAACACATTCTGCAGTCTAATGCACATGTCATCCATACTGGTAAACACATTCTGCAGTCTAATGCACATGTCATCCATACTGGTAAACACATTCTGCAGTCTAATGCACATGTCATCCATACTGGTAAACACATTCTGCACTCTAATGCACATGTCATCCATACTGGTAAACACATTCTGCAGTCTAATGCACATGTCATCCATACTGGTAAACACATTCTGCAGTCTAATGCACATGTCATCCATACTGGTAAACACATTCTGCAGTCTAATGCACATGTCATCCATACTGGTAAACACATTCTGCAGTCTAATGCACATGTCATCCATACTGGTAAACACATTCTGCAGTCTAATGCACATGTCATCCATACTGGTAAACACATTCTGCAGTCTAATGCACATGTCATCCATACTGGTAAACACATTCTGCAGTCTAATGCACATGTCATCCATACTGGTAAACACATTCTGCAGTCTAATGCACATGTCATCCATACTGGTAAACACATTCTGCAGTCTAATGCACATGTCATCCATACTGGTAAACACATTCTGCACTCTAATGCACATGTCATCCATACTGGTAAACACATTCTGCAGTCTAATGCACATGTCATCCATACTGGTAAACACATTCTGCAGTCTAATGCACATGTCATCCATACTGCTAAACACATTCTGCACTCTAATGCACATGTCATCCATACTGGTAAACACATTCTGCACTCTAATGCACATGTCATCCATACTGGTAAACACATTCTGCACTCTAATGCAGATGTCATCCATACTGGTAAACACATTCTGCACTCTAATGCAGATGTCATCCATACTGGTAAACACATTCTGCAGTCTAATGCACATGTCATCCATACTGGTAAACACATTCTGCAGTCTAATGCACATGTCATCCATACTGGTAAACACATTCTGCAGTCTAATGCACATGTCATCCATACTGGTAAACACATTCTGCAGTCTAATGCACATGTCATCCATACTGGTAAACACATTCTGCAGTCTAATGCACATGTCATCCATACTGGTAAACACATTCTGCAGTCTAATGCACATGTCATCCATACTGGTAAACACATTCTGCAGTCTAATGCACATGTCATCCATACTGGTAAACACATTCTGCAGTCTAATGCACATGTCATCCATACTGGTAAACACATTCTGCAGTCTAATGCACATGTCATCCATACTGGTAAACACATTCTGCACTCTAATGCACATGTCATCCATACTGGTAAACACATTCTGCACTCTAATGCACATGTCATCCATACTGGTAAACACATTCTGCACTCTAATGCAGATGTCATCCATACTGGTAAACACATTCTGCAGTCTAATGCACATGTCATCCATACTGGTAAACACATTCTGCAGTCTAATGCACATGTCATCCATACTGGTAAACACATTCTGCAGTCTAATGCACATGTCATCCATACTGGTAAACACATTCTGCACTCTAATGCACATGTCATCCATACTGGTAAACACATTCTGCAGTCTAATGCACATGTCATCCATACTGGTAAACACATTCTGCACTCTAATGCACATGTCATCCATACTGGTAAACACATTCTGCACTCTAATGCACATGTCATCCATACTGGTAAACACATTCTGCACTCTAATGCACATGTCATCCATACTGGTAAACACATTCTGCACTCTAATGCACATGTCATCCATACTGGTAAACACATTCTGCAGTCTAATGCACATGTCATCCATACTGGTAAACACATTCTGCAGTCTAATGCACATGTCATCCATACTGGTAAACACATTCTGCAGTCTAATGCACATGTCATCCATACTGGTAAACACATTCTGCAGTCTAATGCACATGTCATCCATACTGGTAAACACATTCTGCACTCTAATGCACATGTCATCCATACTGGTAAACACATTCTGCAGTCTAATGCACATGTCATCCATACTGGTAAACACATTCTGCAGTCTAATGCACATGTCATCCATACTGGTAAACACATTCTGCACTCTAATGCACATGTCATCCATACTGGTAAACACATTCTGCAGTCTAATGCACATGTCATCCATACTGGTAAACACATTCTGCACTCTAATGCACATGTCATCCATACTGGTAAACACATTCTGCATTCTAATGCACATGTCATCCATACTGGTAAACACATTCTGCACTCTAATGCACATGTCATCCATACTGGTAAACACATTCTGCACTCGAATGCACATGTCATCCGTACTGGTAAACACATTCTGCACTCTAATGCACATGTCATCCGTACTGGTAAACACATTCTGCAGTCTAATGCACATGTCATCCGTACTGGTAAACACATTCTGCAGTCTAATGCACATGTCATCCATACTGGTAAACACATTCTGCACTCTAATGCACATGTCATCCGTACTGGTAAACACATTCTGCAGTCTAATGCACATGTCATCCATACTGGTAAACACATTCTGCACTCTAATGCACATGTCATCCATACTGGTAAACACATTCTGCACTCTAATGCACATGTCATCCATACTGGTAAACACATTCTGCACTCTAATGCACATGTCATCCATACTGGTAAACACATTCTGCACTCTAATGCACATGTCATCCATACTGGTAAACACATTCTGCACTCTAATGCACATGTCATCCATACTGGTAAACACATTCTGCAGTCTAATGCACATGTCATCCATACTGGTAAACACATTCTGCACTCTAATGCACATGTCATCCATACTGGTAAACACACTCTGCACTCTAATGCACATGTCATCCATACTGGTAAACACATTCTGCACTCTAATGCACATGTCATCCATACTGGTAAACACAAGTGGCAACAATCAAATACAAATAGAGAACATATGTAATTGATTCAACACAACCACTCAACATGGATTTAACCTGTTTCAAATGATGCGACACAACCAATATAAGCCAGTTCAGAGAGCAAACAGGTTGTTGAAGGTGGGAAGGAGAAACTCTGAGAATGGATACTGTAGTACAGTGCATTGTAGGCTGTATACTGTACAATGGACAAATTGTATGGCCCTGAACATTGTGCTTTCCATGTATTAACAGTACTGACTGCTCAATAGATTTTGACTGGTTGCAGGTTCATATCAACAAAGAACAAGAATGACAGTATCACAGAGACAAAGGACAAGTTTGTGAGATGCAGGGTACAGTACTGTAAACATAGGGGTACAAGGAGGAGGAAGAACAGAAAACAAAATTGCAGTAATTTCTGATAAATTTTGAGCTACTATGATAGAACATGTTTTCGTTCATCAAAAGACAATGACGGAATTGTATGTTTTGAACAATGTGTTTTCTATTTTTCGGTGTATTGTTTACTGACTGCTGTTTACTGACTGCTGTTTACTGACTGCTTGAGAGTGTATATCATTTTGATCACTTTGTTTATGATTATTTGAGAGCAGTGTTTGATTTTGAACACAGGTAAAACTGTTTTGAGGTGAATGTTTAATTTTGAGAGAAAAGTCAGAGGTAATGTAAATAGTGCTTGAAGATGAGGTTTTGTGTTTAATGTTTTCAGGAAATGGAGCAAGGTTTCAGAAATTGTGTTTTAGCAATTGAGAAAAACTGTAACAATGATTTGCTAGTAAAGTTGTCATCATTTGTTCAGTACCTACAAAGGAATTTAGGGTCAAGGTTTGGGGACGTAAAATGTACCACCTACTACAATTTTGGGAGAAGCATCAGTATGCTGAATTACAACCAGATAGGTTTGATGGTATCCTTCTAGTCTTAAACAGCGTGGGTGGAATAATGTGTGTGTGTGCGTACGTCAGATATAAATCAAATAAAATTGTATTCACATGGTTAGCAGATGTTAATGCAAGTGTAGCGAAATGCTTGTGCTTCTAGTTCCGACCATGCAGTAATATCTAGCAAGTAATCTAACAATTTCACAACAACTACCTTATACACACAAGTGTAAAGGAATGAATAAGAATATGTACATAACAATATATGTATGGATGAGCGATGGCCGAACGGCATAGGCAAGATGCAGTAGATGGTATAGAGTACAGTATATACATAAGAGATGAGTAATGTAGGGTGTGTAAACATTATATAAAGTGGCATAGTTTAAAGTGGCTAGTGATCCATTTATTACATACAATTGTTAATTATTAAAGTGGCTAGAGATGAGTCAGTATGTTGGCAGCAGCCACTCAATGTTAGTGATGGCTGTTTAACAGTCTGATGGCCTTGAGATAGAAGCTGTTTTTCAGTCTCTCGGTCCCAGCTTTGATGCACCTGTACTGACCTTGCCTTCTGGATGGTAGCGGGGTGAACAGACAGTGGCTCGGGTGGTTGTTGTCCTTGATGATCTTTTTTGGCCTTCCTGTGACATCGGGTGGTGTAGGTGTCCTGGAGGGCAGGTAGTTTTCCCCTGTGATGCGTTGTGCAGACCTCACTACCCTCTGGAAAGCCTTACGGTTTTGGGCGGAGCAGTTGCCGTACTAGGTGGTGATACAGCCCGACAGGATGCCCTCGATTGTGCATCTATAAAAGTTTGTGAGTGTTTTTGGTGACAAGCCAAATTTCTTCAGCCTCCTGAGGTTGAAGAGGCGCTGTTGCGCCTTCTTCACCACGCTGTCTGTGTGGGTGGACCATTCAGTTTGTCCGTGATGTGTACAGCGAGGAACTTAAAACGTTCCACATTCTCCACTACTGTCCCGTCGATGTGGATAGGGGGGTGCTCCCTCTGCTGTTTCCTGAAGTCCACGATCATCTCCTTTGTTTTGTTGACGTTGAGTGTGACGTTATTTTCCTGACACCACACTCCGAGGGCCCTCACCTCCTCCCTGTAGGCCATCTCGTCGTTGTTGGTAATCAAGCCTACCACTGTAGTGTTGTCTGCAAACTTGACGATTGAGTTGGAGGTGTGCATGGTCACGCAGTCATGGGTGAACAGGGAGTACAAGAGAGGGCTGAGAACGCACCCTTGTAGGGCCCCAGTGTTGAGGATCAGCGGGGTGGAGATGTTGTTTCCTACCCTCACCACCTGGGGACGGCCCTTCAGGAAGTCTAGGACCCAGTTGCACAGGGCGGGGTCGAGACCCAGGGTCTCGAGCTTAATGACGAGTTTGGAGGGTACTATGGTGTTAAATGCTGAGCTGTAGTCGATGAACAGCATTCTTACATAGGTTTTCCTATTGTCCAGATGGGTTAGGGCAGTGTGCAGTGTGATTGCGTCGTCTGTGGACGTATTGGGGCGGTAAGCAAATTGGAGTGGGTCTAGGGTGTCAGGTAGGGTGGAGGTGATATGATCCTTGACTAGTCTCTCAAAGCACTTCATGATGACGGAAGTGAGTGCAACGGGGCATTAGTAATTTAGTTCAGTTACCTTAGCTTTCTTTGGAACTGGAACAACGGTGGCCCTCTTGAAGCATGTGGGAACAGCAGACTGGGATAAGGATTGATTGAATATGTCCGTAAACACACCTGCCAGCTGATCTGCGCATGCTCTGAGGACGCGGCTAGGGATGCTGTCTGGGCCGGCAGCCTTGCGAGGGTTAACACGTTTAAATGCTTTACTCACGTTGGCTGCGGTGAAGGAGAGCCCGCAGGTTTTGGTAGCGGGTCGTGTCGTTAGCACTGTATTGTCCTCAAAGCGAGCAAAGAAGTTGTTTAGTTTGTCTGGGAGCAGGACATCGTGGTCCACGACGGGGCTGGATTTCTTTTTGTAGTCGTGATTGACTGTAGACCCTGCCATATACCTCTCGTGTCTGAGCCGTTGAATTGCGACTCTACTTTGTCTCTATACTGACGCTTAGCTTGTTTGATTGCCTTGCGGAGGGGATAGCTACACTGTTTGTATTCGGTCATGTTTCCGGTCGCCTTGCTCTGATAAAAAGCAGTGGTTCGGGCTTTCAGGTTTGCACGAATGCTGCCATCAATCCACAGTTTCTGGTTGGAGAAGGTTTTAATAGTTGCTGTGGGTACAACATCACCGATGCACTTACTAATAAACTCGCTCACCGAATCAGCGTATTCGTCAATGTTATTATTCGACATGATCGAAGCAATCTTGAAGAGTGGAATCTGATTGGTCGGACCAGCGTTGAACAGACCTGAGCACGGGCATTTCCTGTTTAAGTTTCTGTCTATAGGCTCGGAGCAACAAAATGGAGTCGTGGTAAGATTTTCCGAAAGGAGGGCGGGGCAGGGCTTTGTATGCGTCGCGGAAGTTAGAGTAACAATGGTCCAGGATTTTTCATCCCGGGAAACGGATTTGATATGCTGATAAAATGTAGGGTGTCAGATTAGCCTTGTTAAAATCCCCAGCTACAATGAATGCAGCCTCAGGACATGTGGTTTCTAGCTTACATAGAGTCCAATGAAGTTCATTCAGGGCCATCGATGTGTCTGCTTGGGTGGGATATATACGGCTGTGATTATAATCGAGGAGAATTCTCTTGGTAGATAATGCGGTCGACATTTGATTTTAAGGAATTCTAGGTCAGGTGAGCAAAATGACTTGAGTTCCTGTATGTTGTTATGATCACACCACGTCTCGTTAATCACAAGGTATACACCCTGCCCTTCTTCTTACCAGAGAGATGTTTGTTTCTCTCGGTGCGATGCGTGAAGAAACCAGGTGGATGTACCGACTCCGATAGCATGTCTCGAGTGAGCCATGTTTCCGTGAAACAAAGAACGTTACGATCTATGTCCACCTTGTTGTCAAGAGACTGGACGTTTGCGAGTAGTAAACTCGGGAGCGGCGGGCGATGTGCCCGTCTTCTGCCCCTTCTGCAGTGCCGTTGTTTTGGGCCGCCGGCTGGGATCCGATCCATTGTCCTTGGTGGTGGACCAGACAGAGGATCTGCTTCTTCTGCAGTGCTGTTGTTTTGGGCCGCCGGCTGGGATCCGATCCATTGTCCTGGGTGCTGGACCAGACAGAGGATCCGCTTCGTCGTATTACTGGTCGTAATGTTGGTAAGTTGACGTTGCTCTTATATCCAAAGGTTCTTCCCGACTGTATGTAATAAAACCTCAGATTTTCTGGGGCACCAATGTAAGAAATAACACATAAAAAATAACAATAATAATAAAAAAAAATAATGCATAGTTTCCTGAGAACGCGAAGCGAGGCGACCATCTCTGTCGGCCATCCCTGTCGGCTCCGGCCGTCTCTGTTGGCTCCGGTCGTCTCTGTCGGCTCCGGCCGTCTCTGTCGGCTCCGGCCGTCTCTGTCGGCTCCGGCCGTCTCTGTCGGCTCCGGCCGTCTCTGTCGGTGGCGGAAGTTATACACCAAGCTTTCCATTTTGTATCTGTACAGTGTCTGTATCTTCATCATTGTGTTTACTTGTGGGTACTGCACCCTCCATTGGTTCGTTTCAGCATACCCTTTTCCACAGAGTTGGTGTGGGGGTATGTGTGCCTGCATCTGCGTGTGCACACGAGGGAAGTACAATTCAACACTCCTCAGAACTGTCTTATCTTGTATTTTTTCCTGAACGTCTACACATCTGTGGTGATAGGAAGTGCCGAGGGGCCGTATGTGGGCCAGCCTGACGTCAATGGACCTGGACAGACCCACCAAACAGGAAACCAAAACATCCCCCTTTCGCTTCATCACTTCTTCCTTCACCTTTCCATCCTCCAGCTGGGCAGAGAAACCGCTTCTCCTGTCTTTCACTTTTTCTCTTTTCAGAATTTCTATCTCATCTCTGATTGTGACATCAAGGCAAGGGAAGTTTTGTGTTGTTGTTTAGTCACTACGGTTCATTTTCTGTGATTATGACATTGCACCCTTCAGCTGTAAGGGGAGCAAACCTGGGTTCAAATAGTTTGTTTTCTTTTAAATTAACATATACTTGAGCCAGTCTGGAGTGTTAGACGGGCAGCGTTTGCACTTTTGGAATGATTCCATTGAGCCAGGGAAGCTCAATGAAAACACACAGTGTTTGAAAGGACAACGACTACAATTTGAACCCAGGTCTGGAGGGCAGCTTGTTTTTATAACCAGTGTCCATAACCAGTTACCCCGCCTTTTAGCACCAAATTACCCCGCCTTTTGGCACCAAATTACTCCACCTTTTGGCACCAAATTACCCCGCATTTTGGCACCAAATTACCCCGCCTTTTGGCACCAAATCACCCTCCTTTTGGCACCAAATCACACTCATTTTGGCACCAAATCCCCCTGCCTTTTGGCACCAAATCACCCTGCCTTTTGGTACCAAATCACCCTGCCTTTTGGCACTAAATCACCCTGCCGTTTGGCACCAAATCCCCCTGCCTTTTGGCACCAAATCCCCCTGCATTTTGGCACCAAATTACCCCGCCTTTTGGCACCAACTCCCCCTGCCTTTTGGCACCAAATCACCCTCCTTTTGGCACCATACACTTATGTTTCTGGTTTTCTGAGAAAAAAAAGTTGACAAATGTTCTATGACCACCTTCGTGTATTACCATGAGTATGTTTGAATGCTTATAGCAAGTCATAGAATGTGTACTCATCCTTTGAATGTGAATTCAAAATGAACTTTAAAAAAACTTCATTTCATCATTTCAGTGATTCCTCATTAACGTAATGTGACTACGGGGACGGGTTAAGTATACAGTGTTTGGAGTTTGAAACGTTGGAATGGGCATCATCAGAGAGCTCACCTGACTGACAGACTCTGGTGACGGGAGGCTGGGGGCCAGCAGGTGATCTCCTAAACAGGGGGAGAGGAGGAGAGAAACACAGGATCTGGATTAAAAGGACTGCACACACACACACACACACACACACACACACACACACACACACACACACACACACACACACACACACACACACACACACACACACACACACACACACACACACACACACACACACACACACACACACACACACACACACACACACACACACACACTTTGTCTCTCGCCCTCTTAAGTGTGCACTTATTCTTAAATATTTACCTTGATGGTATCTGAATGGAGTTACTTATCATTCATTACTATGAGCTCTGAGGTAACCCTCATATCCACATGTGGTCAATATTGATATCTGTGGTCAATATTGACTCATGGTCTGAAGGACATACAACAGTCAATGACCTGGGAGTCAAACTCTGCCTTTAAAACCCGATTTTAAAACCTATACTAGAATAGGTTTTAAAGGCAGAGTTTGACTCACAGGTCATTGTTTTCAACAGGTAATAGCTTAAGTATTGAGTATTTTAGGATTGAGTATTCATTGATACAATCACTTTGCCTTGCATACAGACAGTGGTTGTTTAAGACTCTTATCTTATTGTATGTGAAGTTTTGAAATATATCTACCTGATATTACTGTGTGTATCTATACTGAACAAAAATATAAACGCAACATGTAAAGTGTTGGTCCCATGTTTCATGAGCGGAAATAAAAGATCCCAGAAATGTTCCAGATGCACAAAAAGATTATTTCTCTCATTTTCTGCACAAATGTGTTTACTTCCCTGTTAGTGAGCATTTCTCCTTTGCTAAAATAATCCATCCACCTGACAGGTGTGACATATCAAGAAGCTGATTAAACAGCATGATCATTACACAGGTGCACCTTGTGCTGAGGATAATAAAAGGCCACTCTAAAATGTCACAAAACACAATGCCACAGATGTCTCAAGTTTTGAGGGAGTGTGCAATTGGCATGCCACCAGAGCTGTTGCCAGATAATTGAATGTTCAATTCTCTACCTTAACGTCATTTTATAGAATTTGGCAGTACATCCAACTGGCCTCACAACTGCAGAACACGTGTAACCATGCCAGCCTAGGACCTTCACATCCAGCTTCTTCACCTGCAGGATCGACTGAGACCAACCACAGCTGATGAAACGGAGGAGTATTTATTTCTGCCCTTCTGTCCTTTTATGGAGGAAAATAACGTATTCTGATAGGCTGGGCCTTTGCCCTCCCAGGCCCACCCATGGCTGTGCCCCTGCCCGGTCATGTGAAATCCATAGACTAGGGCCTAATTAATGTATTTCAATTGACATATTTCCTTATATGAGCTGTAACTCAGTAAAATCGTTGAAATGGTTGCGTTTATATAATTTTGTTCAGCATATCATACACTTCTCATACACACACTACAATATACACTGAGTGTACAAAACATTTGGAACACATTCCTGATATGAAATTGCACCCTCTTTTGCCCACTACCATACGCCGTTCAGAAGCACTTAAATATCCACCCTCTGAATGGCACACACACACAATCCATGTCTCAAGGCTTAAAACTCCTTCTTTAACCCGTCTCCTCCTCTTCATCTACACTGATTGAAGTGGATTTAACAGGTGACATCAATAAGGGATCATAGCTTCTTTCACCTGGATTTACCTGGTCAGTCAGTCTATGTCACGGAAAGAGCAGGTGTTCCTAATGTTTTCTACACTCAGTGTATATACAGTAATATCATATCTGTCGATATGCTTTACCAATTCATATACATCATAACTACTTGGATTTCAACATTACAAGTACAACAGTACACATGCTTGGCAGCGATACAAACTAAGACACGTTTTGTACAATCAATCCTCATTAAATAAATTAAGAAATAGCTTAAAGTAACACATTTTGTTCAATCATTCCTTGTAAAATAAGACATGGCTTGCATATGGTGGTATGGTGGTGTGGTGTCTGTGGTGTCTGTGTTAAAACATACAGTATGGTGGTGTGGTGTCTGTGGTGTCTGTGTTACAACATACAGTATGGTGGTGTGGGATGTCTGTGGTGTCTGTGTTACAACACAACGTATGGTGGTGTGGTGTCTGTTACAACATAAAGTATGGTGGTGTGGTGTCTGTGTTACAACATAAAGCATGGTGGTGTGGTGTCTGTTACAACATAAAGTATGGTGGTGTGGTGTCTGTTACAACATAAAGTATGGTGGTATGGTGTCTGTTACAACATAAAGTATGGTGGTGTGGTGTCGGTTACAACATAAAGTATGGTGGTGTGGTGTCTGTGGTGTCTGTGTTACAACACAACGTATGGTGGTGCGGTGTCTGTGGTGTCTGTGTTACAACATACAGTATGGTGGTGTGGGATGTCTGTGGTGTCTGTGTTACAACACAACGTATGGTGGTGTGGTGTCTGTTACAACATAAAGTATGGTGATGTGAGATGTCTGTGGTGTCTGTGTTACAACACAACGTATGGTGGTGTGGTGTCTGTTACAACATACAGTATGGTGGTGTGGGATGTCTCTGGTGTCTGTATTACAACATACAGTATGGTGGTGTGGTGTCTGTTACAACATAAAGTATGGTGGTATGGTGTCTGTTACAACATAAAGTATGGTGGTGTGGTGTCTGTTACAACATAAAGTATGGTGGTGTGGTGTCTGTGGTGTCTGTGTTACAACACAACGTATGGTGGTGCGGTGTCTGTGGTGTCTGTGTTACAACATACAGTATGGTGGTGTGGGATGTCTGTGGTGTCTGTGTTACAACACAACGTATGGTGGTGTGGTGTCTGTTACAACATAAAGTATGGTGATGTGAGATGTCTGTGGTGTCTGTGTTACAACACAACGTATGGTGGTGTGGTGTCTGTTACAACATACAGTATGGTGGTGTGGGATGTCTCTGGTGTCTGTATTACAACATACAGTATGGTGGTGTGGTGTCTGTGGTGTCTGTGTTACAACATACAGTATGGTGGTGTGGGATGTCTGTGTTACAACATACAGTATGGTGGTGTGGGATGTCTGTGGTGTCTGTGTTACAACATACAGTATGGTGGTGTGGGATGTCTGTGGTGTCTGTGTTACAACATACAGTATGGTGGTGTGGTGTCTCAGCATGAAATCAACTGGACCCAAGTGCCACCTAGTGGTTGGCTGAAGCCTTAACACCCAAAAGGTTCATTCTGTGGCACACTGGTGACACCAAGTGACACGTGTTGGTGAAGTATTTACATTTTAGTACAGGTGCACAATCATACATCACACCCCTATGACAAAACAACTGTAGGAACACTTACTTGGCGGTACATTGTACATTGGTCAAGGTGGTGAAGTTGTTCCGTACCGTGCGGAGACTGGCAAGAACCTAAAGCCAGAGAACATCTAATGTTCACTTACATGTGATCATTCCAAGGTCTTTAAAAATAATAATAATAATACAATCCATACGTTTCTGAAAATGTATTTCCATGTAGAGTCACAAGTAGAGAATATATTTACCTGAGCAAAGGGGGTCACGATCAGATCTTCTCCATGCCTGAAGAACAGCAATCAACATGGGATAAACAGTGATTAAAATATAAAACCCTGAAAAATCCCTCAAAATAAATGTCTTTGCTAATAAAAGCCATTGGTTGGATAGTAATAAAATGTGATTACAACCAACCACTTTTCCCTGGGTTTCAACAGGGTTGAGTGATATGAGTGAGCTAAGCATATACGCATTGGAACAAGATGCAAAACTATTCCAATACAGTATATTTGTCAGGACGTGTCAAGCGGACTCACAGTTCTCCGACGATAGAGGAGTTCCGGGACAACTCGCGAGACTTGGGCGACAGGTCGTAGTCCGAGTCAGAGCGGTAGAGGAAGGACTCTCGGCGCTGCCCGTGGGCCCCCAGGTTGGGGTGCAGGACCAGGCCGGAGCCAGGGGACGCCTGGAGACCCGAGGGGCTGCAGCACGCAGACGGGCCATTCTCCACATCGAAGCTAGGACACGGGAGAAAGAGAAATAGACCTATTTTAGGCTTACACACAGCAGAGACTCACAGAGTAAAGTACTGTAAAATTGTCCAGTGGTAATTTGTCTTGGGTTACTTAACCAATCAGGTCAGGACAAAATAATAACTTAACCAATCAGGTCAAGACAAAATAATGACTTAGCCAATCAGGTCAGGACAAAATAATGACTTAGCCAATCAGGTCAAGACAAAATAATGACTTAGCCAATCAGGCCAGGACAAAATAATGACTTAGCCAATCAGGCCAGGACAAAATAATGACTTAGCCAATCAGGTCATGACAAATGAGATTTCCAGTAGTCTGATCAGATAAATTGGCTGTGTTGTTCTATGGATCAAGGATTTTTTCACTACTACAGCATCCTTGTTGTGCCTATACCCTCTTAACAATATATGATATTTAAATAGCGCTTTTCAAGGACCCAAAGGTCTGTGAGGTAGAGCCATATACAGCATAACACTATTTATTCAATGGTCTGAGGATTCAGTTGTGGGGACTGGGGAGGCAGATGAATTACGGGGATTGTCCATTGTGACTGGATGGACTCAACACCCATATCAATATTTGCCCAGCAGCATTCACCCCCACCGGAATCCCTATGTTTAGGATTATCCATATCCCACGGAGGCATTTCCTACCCCCACCTCTCAGCAACCATGAGATCAGATCGACATAATGGATGTGAAATACAGTGTGTAAGAACACACACGTAGAAGCCCACCAACACAAACCTACGACCCGATGCACACTCAAAACCCACAGACACACGGCACATGCACCTCCACAGCACACTCTTCATTTTACACTAAACCACAGCATGTTAGTACAGTACATCGGCTGTAAATGTGTAAAGTATTCAGATTCACATTGAAAACACACAGAGGAATACATTAGTTCAAATGTCCACCAACGTAGCTGATTTTTCCTTATTGTGCAAAGGGGATCCTGTCTGAAATAACACAATCAGGATTCATATTTTCCTGAAAATCAAACTAGTTTCAATACCGGGAATAATTCATATTTATCCCGAAGGTGTCCCGGGAAATACAGCAAAAATCGGAAGCGCCCATCTAAAGTGTTTAAAACAAAGATATGGTCACTACGCCAGGGTTGTCCTCAAATAAGAGGGGCGCTGCGCCAGGGTTGTCCTCAAATAAGAGGGGCGCTGCGCCAGGGTTGTCCTCAAATAAGAGGGGCGCTACGCCAGGGTTGTCCTCAAATAAGAGGGGCGCTACGCCAGGGTTGTCCTCAAATAAGAGGGGCGCTACGCCAGGGTTGTCCTCAAATAAGAGGGGCGCTGCGCCAGGGTTGTCCTCAAATAAGAGGGGCGCTGCGCCAGGGTTGTCCTCAAATAAGAGGGGCGCTGCGCCAGGGTTGTCCTCAAATAAGAGGGGCGCTACGCCACTATGAAAAGACTTCAGAGCAAATCAAACGGACATTTAGTGATGATAGAGTAACTGTCTTTGAACGCCAATTACATTGTTGTGAATTGCGAAACAGGCTGTTCATAAAATCCCGAGGGTTATCATGTTCCTCAGTGAATTCAGCGCATTTCAGATGTAGGATATTTCGAAAAACAGAGCGTTGTCGAATCATACAAACTTTGTAAAAGCAGTCAGACAAAAGTCAAATGACCAAAGTTGCTAAACTTGCTAGAAAACCTCCAGCGAATTACAAAATATCTCTCATGAATAACGGGCAGATGAAGTGTGAACCTAGTTTAAATATAAAGGCATCTTAACGGGGAAAACACTGTTAAAATAAATATCCATATATATTCTCTCATACAGTTTGTTGATCACCGAAGCTCATATCCGCAGCAAGTAAGAGCCAGCCGAAAGAAGCGGGGGAAACGTTTTAGCGGTTCGACATGAATAGGAAAGAGATGTGCTGCCTATGGATTACAGAATAAAGTTAGGAATTTTCATGCGAACCCGGAGTCGGGAATTGGGGTTTCAGTGGGATAGGGGACTGGATATAAAATAGCCTAGGCTCTAGGACAGGAGAATATATCATTTTCCCTCATGCCTCTGAATTGTGACAAGAGATGACTATGTAGGGAATTGCTTAGGCCTATCAAATGTGTGACTGTCTGAAGAGTCACAATGACAGCTAAAAAGAGGCACACGTTATTTTATAGGCTATACGTGGGGGTTTCATGTAGAGTTTACTAACTGCATTCGGGTTTCGTGTGCAGTCCAGCAGTGTCAATTATGTGTGTGCTTTGCATTTATGGTGACTGTGTGAACTAAATACGCTAGGCTAAACGCTTACATGCTACAACCTGTCTGGATATTGTGCCATTTATTTATTTTTGCTAATCTGCAGCTGTGGATGTTGTTGTATTTTGTGGAATTGCATTAGATCTTGTCATTGAACATTTTTCAGGAAATGTGACGTTTTCCAGGGACAGTCCCAGGATCCCGATTACCCTACAACACAACCATTCTACAAACTATCACACACCTAGAAAAAATATGAAAGAGAGAAAATAAGAAAGTCACCTGGTAGTGGAGGAGGGGGCTTAATTAGGGACCTCGCTGAAATCAAAGTGCACTCTGCTGCTGTGACAGATAGGAGACCTGGTTGTACATAATTTCCCCTGCACCTCCTCCTCCCTCATCATCATCATCATCTCACTGCTCCTCCTCCCTCTCCCCTGCGCCTCCTCCTCTCTCCATCATCATCTCCCCTGCTCCTCCTCCTCCTCCCTCCACACCCCTCCTCTGACCAGAAACACACTCTCACACCCCACTCACCACACACACTCCCCTCTGACCACACACACTCTCACACCCCTCTGACCACACACACCACTCTGACCACATACACTCACAAAAACCCACCCTGCCACTGAGTGCCCTATCCCTGACCAGAGGCCAACTGTGTGATGGCACAAGATTGGCTTGTTCAGAGGTAGATCTGGCTGGACTACAGAGGATAGACTGTCTCTTCTTCTGTTCCTGTAGTCAGTGCAGTCATCTGACTCTTGGTTCCACTGTGTGTCTAAATTGCATTACAGTATACAATGGAACGTTACACAGTTACTGGTATCACAAGCAAGACACAGAGTGATTAAAAGAGAGAGAGAGTGCCAATAGTACGGAGAAAAAGTATGATGACGCTCCCCACCCCCTCCATAGTTGACGTTTGGTGTCAAGTATCAAAGGTGATAAGACGTGACATAGCAATCCTAGAAGTGATTAGACAGGGTCGTGTTTCTCCACCGGGGTCTCAAACTATCAGGCTGACACACTGCCTTTTTGTGGGCCCCATGATAACTGAAAGACTGACGTTGGCCCCCAGGTCATGAGATCCCTGCTTGAAACAAAATGTGTCCATCATTATGATACAGCAGTGGAAAAAGATGCTCTTCAGAAGGAAGGAAGGATTGAGGTACTCTGCAGTGTCCAACCAGAGAGGTTAAGTAAAGGGGAGTAGGGAGAGGGACAGGTTAGGAGACACTCAGTAAAGGGCCATGGGCCTTGGGCCAAGCACAGCCAAAGGGACTATTTTTATTAAACCCCAATGACCGGGTTACTTCAATGCAGTCGACTCCTGATAAATGCACATGGATAAATGCATTGCTATTCACCAATCCCAATTCAAATAACGAACCCAGTGCCTTAGACCGCTGCGCCACTCGGAAGGTAAGATTGAACAATGGAATACTACAGTACACACGCAAAAGACGACTGTCTGATGATTGTTGAATATGGCATAACATTAAGGAAAGAGGTTTGTATAGCGCAAAGAGAGAAGTCCAGATTCATCTCTGTCCAGAATAAGAGCATAGCTTTTGAATGTGCCGCTAAAATATAGCATTTCTACGGCTGTGACATGTGGTTGTCTCACCTAGCTATCTTAAGATGAACATACTAATTGTAAGTCGCTCTGGATAAGAACGTCTGCAAAATTACTTAAATGCAAAACATTTAAAGATGCACTATGCAGAAATCAATCCGCCATTTCCTGGTTGCAAAAACTTAAATAGTTAAGACTAATTTCAGTTTGTGACAAAACAAGCAAGTATAGTGTAGAGTATCACTGAATCATCTAAACCGTTGTGAAATATATTTTCCATAACAAAAATATAGTATTTTCAGCTGTTTGAAGCTGGTGTACAAAACCCAAAGTAAAAGATGCAAAAACAAAACCTAAAACGGGAAGCATAGAAATGGCACACATAGAACAGATCTACCCCTTCTTAGACATGCTTTCAATTAGAATTATAGATCTATAAGTCACATTTCTATAATAATAACAAGAACCAGATATGTGTTTCCTCCAAGAATGATGACAGACATGTTAATGAGCAAACCTGTATGATTTGTAGGCCAGGTTACAGATTCTGAGGTAATGGTTTCAGTTCACATTTCTCCTGGAACTGGTATATCCTCCTCCTGAGGCAAACATTGTTTCAATAGTTAGTCCCATTTCACATAATGACTTATCAGTCGAGGAATAAGTTGCTTAAAAATGACTTTTTTTTTTGCCTTTGTTCATGTCATTTTGGGGCCCTCATTTTTGAGAAACACCCCTATTTGGGGTGTTTCTCAAAAACGTGAAATCCCAACAAAAAAAGTGTCTGGACCCTTCTATAACATGCCATTTAAATCCAAAATAGAGATTTGGTTGTAAAGTAACTGTCCAGTGTCTCCAAATTTCTATTAAATATGACCTAGGCAATTAGCAAGACACCCCCAATAAAGGAGTGGTTCCGCAGGTGTTGACTACAGACCACTTCTCAGTTCCTATGCCTCCTGGCTGATGTTTTGGTCACTTTTGAATGCTGGCGGTGCTTTCACTCTAGTGGTAGCATGAGACGGAGTCTACAACCCACACAAGTGGCTCAGGTAGTGCAGCTCATCCAGGATGGCACATCAATGCGAGCTGTGGCAAGAAGGTTTGATGTGTCTGTCCGCGTAGTGTCCAGAGCATGGAGGCGCTACCAGGAGACAGGCCAGTAACTCAGGAGACGTGGAGGAGGCCGTAGGAGGGCAACAACCCAGCAGCAGGACCGCTACCTCCGCCTTTGTGCACGGAGGGGTAGGAGGAGCACTGCCAGAGCCCTGCAGAATGAACTCCAGCAGGCCACAAATGTGCATGTGTCTGCTCAAACGGTCAGAAACAGACTCCATGAGGGTGGTATGAGGGTCCGACGTCCACAGGTGGGGGTTGTGCTTACAGCCCAACACCGTGCAGGACGTTTGGCATTTGCCAGAGAACACCAAGATTGGAAAATTCGCCACTGGCGCCCTGTGCTCTTCACAGACGAAAGCAGGTTCACACTGAGCACATGTGACTGGAGACGCCGTGGAGACGCCGTGGAGAACGTTCTGCTGCCTGCAACATCCTCCAGCATGACCGGTTTGGCGGTGGGTCAGTCATGGTGTGGGGTGGCATTTCTTTGGGGGGGCCGCACAGCCCTCCATGTGCTCGCCAGAGGTAGCCTGACTGCCATTAGGTACCGAGATGAGATCCTCAGACCCCTTGTGAGACCATATGCTGGTGCAGTTGGCCCTGGGTTCCTCCTAATGCAAGACAATGCTAGACCTCATGTGGCTGGAGTGTGTCAGCAGTTCCTGCAAGAGGAAGACATTGATGCTATGGATTGGCCCACCCTTTCCCCAGACCTGAATCCAATTGAGCACATCTGGGACATCATGTCTCACTCCATCCACCAAAGCCACGTTGCACTACAGACTGTCCAGGAGTTGACGGATGCTTTAGTCCAGGTCTGGGAGGAGATCCCTCAGGAGACCATCCGCTACCTCATCAGGAGCATGCCCAGGCGTTGTAGGGAGGTCATACAGGTACGTGGAGGCCACACACACTACTAAGCCTCATTTTGACTTGTTTTAAGGACATTACATCAAAGTTGGATCAGCCTGTAGTGTGGTTTTCCACTTTAATTTTGAGTGTGACTCCAAATCCAGACCTCCATGGGTTGATACATTTGATTTCCATTGATAATTTTTGTGTGATTTTGTTGTCAGCACATTCAACTATGTAAAGAAAAAAGTATTTAATAAGAATATTTCATTCATTCAGATCTAGGATGTGTTATTTTTGTGTTCCCTTTAGTTTTTTGAGCAGTGTATTTGATAAAGCAGCCTTTTTGTGTTGGGATGGTGTGGGTGTACCCCAACAACAGAATGGTGTGGGTGTACCCCAACAACAGAATGGTGTGGGTGTACCCCAACAACAGAATGGTGTGGGTGTACCCCAACAACAGAATGGTGTGGGTGTACCCCAACAACAGAATGGTGTGGGTGTACCCCAACAACAGAATGGTGTGGGTGTACCCCAACAACAGAATGGTGTGGGTGTACTCCAACAACAGAATGGTGTGGGTGTACCCCAACAACAGAATGGTGTGGGTGTACCCCAACAACAGAATGGTGTGGGTGTACCCCAACAACAGAATGGTGTGGGTGTACCCCAACAACAGAATGGTGTGGGTGTACCCCAACAACAGAATGGTGTGGGTGTACCCCAACAACAGAATGGTGTGGGTGTACCCCAACAACAGAATGGTGTGGGTGTACCCCAACAACAGAATGGTGTGGGTGTACCCCAACAACAGAATGATGTGGGTGTACCCCAACAACAGAATGGTGTGGGTGTACCCCAACAACAGAATGGTGTGGGTGTACCCCAACAACAGAATGGTGTGGGTGTACCCCAACAACAGAATGGTGTGGGTGTACCCCAACAACAGAATGGTGTGGGTGTACCCCAACAACAGAATGGTGTGGGTGTACCCCAACAACAGAATGGTGTGGGTGTACCCCAACAACAGAATGGTGTGGGTGTACCCCAACAACAGAATGGTGTGGGTGTACCCCAACAACAGAATGGTGTGGGTGTACCCCAACAACAGAATGGTGTGGGTGTACCCCAACAACAGAATGGTGTGGGTGTACTCCAACAACAGAATGGTGTGGGTGTACCCCAACAACAGAATGGTGTGGGTGTACCCCAACAACAGAATGGTGTGGGTGTACCCCAACAACAGAATGGTGTGGGTGTACCCCAACAACAGAATGGTGTGGGTGTACCCCAACAACAGAATTGTGTGGGTGTACTTCAACAACAGAACGGTGTGGGTGAACCCCAACAACAGAATGGTGTGGGTGAACTTCAACAACAGAATGGTGTGGGTGTACTTCAACAACAGAATGGTGTGGGTGTACTTCAACAACAGAATGGTGTGGGTGTACTTCAACAACAGAATGGTGTGGGTGTACTTCAACAACAGAATGGTGTGGGTGTACTTCAACAACAGAATGGTGTGGGTGTACTTCAACAACAGAATGGTGTGGGTGTACTTCAACAACAGAATGGTGTGGGTGTACTTCAACAACAGAAAGGTGTGGGTGTACTTCAACAACAGAATGGTGTGGGTGTACTTCAACAACAGAATGGTGTGGGTGTACTTCAACAACAGAAAGGTGTGGGTGTACCCCAACAACAGAATGGTGTGGGTGTACTTCAACAACAGAATGGTGTGGGTGAACCCCAACAACAGAATGGTGTGGGTGAACCCCAACAACAGAACGGTGTGGGTGTACTTCAACAACAGAACGGTGTGGGTGTACTTCAACAACAGAATGGTGTGGGTGTACTTCAACAACAGAATGGTGTGGGTGTACTTCAACAACAGAATGGTGTGGGTGTACCTCAACAACAGAATGGTGTGGGTGTACTTCAACAACAGAACGGTGTGGGTGTACTTCAACAACAGAATGGTGTGGGTGTACTTCAACAACAGAATGGTGTGGGTGTACTTCAACAACAGAACGGTGTGGGTGTATACCGGCCCAGCTCAGACAATGAGACAGGATGCCATACATTGACAAGCATTTTCGAAAAACAGTCTGTTTGAGATACAAGTTTGGGTTTTTTTAAAAGTGTTTTGAAGTGTTTTCTCCATATATGAGTACAAGACGAGACAACAACATTAGTTGGCTATGACTCAACAGTACATCAACTTTTAAAAGTGATATTTTCAGCAGACAACGTGACAGAAAGGGTTAAACGATGACACTGACATGACCAGGGTCCATGCTATATGCTATACACACGTGCATTGTGGACACATCCACACAACTTCAGGGCCTTACCAGGTGTGGTCCACAGTGAAGCGCCTGTAACGGCGCTTGTTCACCACCTGCTTACGAAACAGTCTCGGGGAAATGTGGGGTGAAATGCTCGTTCTCTTATCCAATACGGTATTCCCACGTGAGTCTATATTCTGTTCCAGCTCTGTTTTGGCCCCATGAGCCTCCATAGCCAGGGTCTTGGTTTAGAACAGAGTCCAGTTCACTCAGTCCCAATGAGTGGAGAGCAAGTGTGAGGCTACAGGACACGACGCACCACTGAGGATACAGGCACTACACACCAGAGAGGATACAGCACACTACACACCAGAGAGGATACAGGACACTACACACCAGAGAGGATACAGGACACTACACACCAGAGAGGATACAGGACACTACATACCAGAGAGGATACAGCACACTACACACCAGAGAGGATACAGGACACTACACACCAGAGAGGATACAGCACACTACACACCAGAGAGGATACAGCACACTACAAACCAGAGAGGATACAGCACACTACACACCAGATGATACAGCACACTACACACCAGAGAGGATACAGCACACTACACACCAGAGAGGATACAGCACACTACACACCAGAGAGGATACAGCACACTACAAACCAGAGAGGATACAGCACACTACAAACCAGAGAGGATACAGCACACTACACACCAGAGAGGATACAGCACACTACACAACAGAGAGGATACAGCACACTACACACCAGAGAGGATACAGCACACTACACACCAGAGAGGATACAGCACACTACACACCAGAGAGGATACAGCACACTACACACCAGAGAGGATACAGCACACTACACACCAGAGAGGATACAGGAAACTACACACCAGAGGATACAGGAAACTACACACCAGAGAGAACAAAACAAGGTTCTTCTGACAGCTCTAGTTGGCAGACCTGTTTGGCCAGCTCTTCTCTATTATTCTGTCAGGACTTCAAGGATTCGCCAGGGGGGACACTGTGCCTCTCCCGCCATCTTTTCCTTCACTCCTTCTCTCTCAAGTACTCTCTACCTACCTACTCTTTCTCTGGTTCACTTAAACAATCTCTACCCATTTTCCCTCTTCCATACAGTCCCGTCTCTCTCTCTTTCCATTCAAGCCCAGAAAGTGACCTTTTTAAGGTCAACCCCCTCTGTAGTACACAGTATTGAAAATCATACTATCAGTATTTTGAAATACCCCGGTATGCAGAACATCGCCCAAGCCGAGAATTCAGCAGGCCCCACAAATGGCATTCGAGCCCTTTATCTCCACCCAGTGGTTGTTGGATGAAATTGCACTTTGCTGATACAATGTCCAGAACAGATATATATTTTATTTTATATAACCTTTATTTAACTAGGCAAGTCAGTTAATAACAAATTCTTATTTACAATGACGGCCTTTTCCCGGCCAAACCCTAACGATGCTGGGCCAATTGTGCGCCGCCCTTTGGGACTCCCAATCACGGCCAGTTGTGATACAGCCTGGAATCGAACCAGGGTCTGTAGTGACGCCTCCTGCACTGAGATGCAGTGCCTTAGACCACTGCGCCACTCGAGAGACTGCAGTGTCTGCTAGTTTCTGACCTAACCTGTCGGGGTCGGCGTGGATGATGTTGATCTGTGGCAGAGGGTGGAAGGGCAGGGTGGTGGGCCGGGCCATGGTGTCCCCCTCTGGCGCGCGGCTTAGATCCCTCTCCGCCTGTCGCCATGACAACGGGGGCAGCTGTAGCGTGCCCGAGTGACGCCTGCGGCCCCGGCAAAGGTCCACTCCAAGAGTGCTGCCGAACATTCCCGGGGTCTCATTGGTGTCCTGAAAGGCAAAGGTTGAGAGAATGCTAGTAGAACGTTGATAGAAGGTTATGGCTAATAGCAAGAGGCAGTAGAGACGTTGAAAGAAAGCTGATGTAGAACTTAGAGGGTTATAAGATGAGGGGTTGACAGAACTATGGTTATAGCGAAGACTAAAAGTCATGGGAAAGCTGACAGAATGTTGATACATAACGTTGATAGAAGATTATGTCTAAGATTCAGTGGACATAGATGGAACTACAAAAAGGTTCAGTGGACATAGACGGAACTACAAAAAGGTTCAGTGGACATAGACGGAACTACAAAAAGGTTCAGTGGACATAGACGGAACTACAAAAAGGTTCAGTGGACATAGACGGAACTACAAAAAGGTTCAGTGGACATAGATGGAACTACAAAAAGGTTCAGTGGACATAGATGGAACTACAAAAAGGTTCAGTGGACATAGACGGAACTAGAAAAAGGTTCAGTGGACATAGATGGAACTACCAAAAGGTTCAGTGGACATAGATGGAACTACAAAAAGGTTCAGTGGACATAGACGGAACTACAAAAAGGTTCAGTGGACATAGATGGAACTACAAAAAGGTTCAGTGGACATAGATGAGACTACAAAAAGGTTCAGTGGACATAGATGGAACTAGAAAAAGGTTCAGTGGACATAGATGGAACTACAAAAAGGTTCAGTGGACACAGATGGAACTACAAAAAGGTTCAGTGGACATAGATGGAACTACAAAAAGGTTCAGTGGACATAGATGGAACTACAAAAAGGTTCAGTGGACATAGATGGAACTAGAAAAAGGTTCAGTGGACATAGACGGAACTACAAAAAGGTTCAGTGGACATAGATGGAACTACAAAAAGGTTCAGTGGACATAGACGGAACTACAAAAAAGGCATTTAGTGTCATTGCTTCCATATTATGATACATGAGCATATACTGTTTTGATAAACCCAAACCAGCCACTACGTCGACACATTGCAGAGGACATTCATTCAAGGGAATACATTGACTATTCCATTGGATGTCAAATCCTAACATTCAGCCAGTTCCATGCACATAGCACTAGGGGGCACTCTATGACCTACTGTGAGACTAGAGTATTCTAAACTCCCAAGACATACAGGGAGTGTTGATATTTTTACAGATAATATATTCATACTGGTCATGTTGGGTACAGAGAGTACTGAATTTTAAATGTTTCCTTCAATGTTTTGAGGTCAGGTTCTCTAAAAAATAAAAAATAAATGTAATATAATTTTTCTTTAGAATAAAGGTTTCCTAACACAATGACCAATGTCATTACAAAAGTCAACACACACACATTTACGTGATATTTATAAACAAAATAACAGTCTGAATTTGGTGGGGATTCTTTTTCTTCTATTCAAAGATCATTCAAAACAGCGACACTGATTGAACTCGGAGGCAGTATTTATTATAGACGGTGGCGTGTGTGTGATGAGGGGGTTGATGGATGCAGTATGTGTGTGTGCAGGTACGTGCACCAGTGGAGGCTGCTGAGGGGAGGACGGCTCATAATGATGGCTGGAACAGAGTGAATGGTATGGCATCAAACACATAGAAACAGTGTGTTTGATATATTTGATACCATTCCACTAATTCAGCTCCAGCCATGACAATGAGCACGTCCTCCCCAATTAAGGTGCCTCCAACCTCCTGTGCTGTGCACGTGTGTGTCTGTTTCGATGTTATGCCGTCAGATAGGTTGTCTGGTGCGTTTCTCTGTAATGGTGGGCAGTAAACAAAGGTGTTTTCAGCTAGCGGCTCCTGACAGAGTGGGGTTATACATCACCCTCTGTTATATATTCACTTCGTCCAAGTGGAACTGAAGCAGGGATACGGCCAAATAAACAAAAGAGAGGGATCGAGTGAGAGATAGGTGTGGCGGTGTTTGGGGAGAATGAGGGGGGTGATGAAGAGAGAGTGTGTGTGTTTGAACGCCCACGTGCCCTGCATGCAAGATGTATTACGTCTGCAGCGCATGTCCGTAGAGAGAGAGAATAAATGATAGAGATAATGAATAATAGAGATGAGAGAGAGAGAGAGAGAAAATGAACGAGAGAGAGAGAGATAATGAGAAAGATGAGAAAGAGAGAATAAATGATAGAGATAATGAATAATAGAGATAAGAGAGAGAGAAAATGAACGAGAGAGAGAGAGATAATGAGAAAGATGAGAAAGAGAGAATAAATGATAGAGATAATGAATAATACAGATAAGAGAGAGAGAGAGAAAATGAACGAGAGAGAGAGATAATGAATAATAAAAAGAGAGACTGAACAAGTAGCAGAAAGAAATAATAACCATAAAAAGCTGCTTCCCTCCTGTCAGCAGGATGCTCTCCCAACCCAAGCCAATCTCAGCACTGCTTAACATCCCATTGGAAATGGAAGAAGAAACAGCAGAGCCACTGGGTGGGCCTAACCTGCTATCTGTGTTCACACATTACTGAGAAAACAATTATACATGACATACAGTGCATACAGAAAGTATTCAGACCCCTTGACTTTTTACACATTTTGTTAAGTTACAGCCTTATTCTAAAATTTATTAAATCGTTTTTTTCTGCTCATCAATCTACACACAATACCCCATAATGACATCACAATACCCCATAATGACATCACAATACCCCATAATGACATCACAATACCCCATAATGACAAAGCAAAAGAGGTTTTTAGAAATGTTTGCAAATGTATTAAAAATAAAACACTTAAATATTACATTTACATAAGTATTCAGACCCTTTACTCAGTACTTTGTTGAAGCACCTTTGGCAGCGATTACAGCCTCTAGTCTTCTTGGGTATGATGCTACAAGCTTTGCACACCTGTATTTGGGGAGTTTCTCCCATTTTTCTCTGCAGATCCTCTCAAGCTCAGTCAGGTTGGATGGGGAGCGTTGCTGCACAGCTATTTTCTAGTCTATCCAGAGATGTTCGATCAGGTTCAAGTCCAGGCTCTGGCTGGGCCACTCAAGGACATTCAGAGATTTGTGCCGTAGCCACTCCTGCATTGGCTTGGCTGTGTGCTTAGGGTCGTTGTCCTGTTGGAAGGTGAACCTTCATCCCAGTCTAAGGTCCTGAGCGCTCTGGAGCAGGTCTTCATCAAGGGTCTCTCTGTACTTTGCTCCGTTCATCTTTCTTCGATATTGACTAGTCTCCCAGTCCCAGCCGCTGAAAAACATCCCCACAGCATAAAGCTGCCGCCACGATGCGTCACTGTCGGGATGATATTGGCCAGGTGATAAGCAGTGCCAGGTTTCCTCCAGACATGACGCTTGGCGTTCAGGCCAAAGAGTTCAATCTTGGTTTCATCAGACCAGAGAATGTTGTTTCTCATGATCTGAGAGTCCTTTAGGTGCCTTTTGGCAAACTCCAAGCGGGCTGTCATGTACCTTTTACTGAGGAGTGGCTTCCATCTAGCCACTCTACCATAAAGGCCTGATTGGTGGAGTGCTGCAGAGATGATTTTCCTTCTGGAAGGTTCTCCCATCTCCACAGAGGAACTCTGGAGCTCTGTCAGAGTGACGATTGCGTTCTTGGTCATCTCCCTGACCAAGGCCCTTCTCCCCCGATTGCTCAGTTTGTCCCGGCGGCCAGCTCTAGCAGGTCTTGGTTGTTCCAAACATTATGGAGGCCACTGTGTTCTTGGGGAACTGCAATGCTGCAGACATTTTTTGGTACCCTTCCCCAGATCTGTGCCTCGACACAATCCTGTCCCCAAGCAAATCGTGTGCAAATCAATTGAATTGACCACGGGTGGACTCCAATCAAGTTGTAGAAACATCAAGCATGATCAATGGAAATAGGATGCAACTGAGCTCAATTTCTCATAGCAAAGGGTCTGAATACTAATTGAAATAAGGTAATTTTATTTTAAATAAATTCGCAAACATGTCTAAAAACAGAGTAGCACAGACCACACTGCTCTGCCCTCAGGTCACCCCCTGTCAGAGTAGCACAGACCACACTGCTCTGCCCTCAGGTCACCCCCTGTCAGAGTAGCACAGACCACACTGCTCTGCCCTCAGGTCACCCCCTGTCAGAGTAGCACAGACCACACTGCTCTGCCCTCAGGTCACCCCCTGTCAGAGTAGCACAGACCACACTGCTCTGCCCTCAGGTCACCCCCTGTCAGAGTAGCACAGACCACACTGCTCTGCCCTCAGGTCACCCCCTGTCAGAGTAGCACAGACCACACTGCTCTGCCCTCAGGTCACCCCCTGTCAGAGTAGCACAGACCACACTGCTCTGCCCTCAGGTCACCCCCTGTCAGAGTAGCACAGACCACACTGCTCTGCCCTCAGGTCACCCCCTGTCAGAGTAGCACAGACCACACTGCTCTGCCCTCAGGTCACCCCCTGTCAGAGTAGCACAGACCATGCTGCTCTGCCCTCAGGTCACCCCCTGTCAGAGTAGCACAGACCACACTGCTCTGCCCTCAGGTCACCCCCTGTCAGAGTAGCACAGACCACACTGCTCTGCCCTCAGGTCACCCCCTGTCAGAGTAGCACAGACCACACTGCTCTGCCCTCAGGTCACCCCCTGTCAGAGTAGCACAGACCACACTGCTCTGCCCTCAGGTCACCCCCTGTCAGAGTAGCACAGACCACGCTGCTCAGCCCTCAGGGCACCTCAGAGGAATAACTTGGTCAGGAGTAATAAGCTGCAGAGGAGAGAAGTACAGGATATACTATACTGCACTATGCGTCAGTACAGGATATACTATACTGCACTATGCGTCAGTACAGGATATACTATACTGCACTATGCGTCAGTACAGGATATACTATACTGCACTATGCGTCAGTACAGGATATACTATACTGCACTATGCGTCAGTACAGGATATACTATACTGCACTATGCGTCAGTACAGGATATACTATACTGCACTATGCGTCAGTACAGGATATACAATACTGCACTATGCGTCAGTACAGGATATACTATACTGCACTATGCGTCAGTGGGAAGTAGGGTGAAGATGCCCCTAGACAATGGTATCAGTTTCCGCCTACTTATGGTTAAGGACTACCGATTTAGGGAGGATAAACTGATCCTAGATCTGTCGCTACAGTGGGTACATTTACCACTATTGTAGCCTATCATGCATTCTATCATTAGGGTTTTATCATACTGGCTGGTGCATTTTGCCCTGGTGCCATAATTTATTTATTTTATTTTATTTATTTTACCTTTATTTAACCAGGTAGGCAAGTTGAGAACAAGTTCTCATTTACAATTGCGACCTGGCCAAGATAAAGCAAAGCAGTTCGACAGATAAAACGACACAGAGTTACACATGGAGTCAAACAAACATACAGTCAATAATACAGTATAAACAAGTCTATATACAATGTGAGCAAATGAGGTGAGATAAGGGAGGTAAAGGCAAAAAAGGCCATGATGGCAAAGTAAATACAATATAGCAAGTAAAATACTGGAATGGTAGTTTTGCAATGGAAGAATGTGCAAAGTAGAAATAAAAATAATGGGGTGCAAAGGAGCAAAATAAATAAATAAATTAAAATTAAATACAGTTGGGAAAGAGGTAGTTGTTTGGGCTAAATTATAGGTGGGCTATGTACAGGTGCAGTAATCTGTGAGCTGCTCTGACAGTTGGTGCTTAAAGCTAGTGAGGGAGATAAGTGTTTCCAGTTTCAGAGATTTTTGTAGTTCGTTCCAGTCATTGACTGTAAGACTGTAAGACTAATAGTTCATAAGACTGTAGTTCCCTCTCTGTTCCTCTCTCCAACACCTCCTGCTGAGATCACAAGAATAATAGCAGTCCACAACTCTCTGACCCAGTGAAGACGCATTGGGGAGAGCAAGATGGCAAAAATGACAGAGTTAGAGAAAGACAGAGAGAACACATTGATTTAGCAAGACCAATGAACACAGAAGAAAGATAGAGAGACCAACAAACACAGGGGAAAGATAGAGACCAATAAACACAGGGGAAAGATAGAGACCAATAAACACAGGGGAAAGATAGAGACCAATAAACACAGGGGAAAGATAGAGACCAACAAACACAGGGGAAAGATAGAGAGACCAACACACACAGGGGAAAGATAGAGAGACCAACACACACAATGGAAAGATAGAGAGACCAACAAACACAGTGGAAAGATAGAGAGACCAACAAACACAGGGGAAAGATAGAGACCAACAAACACAGGGGAAAGATAGAGACCAACAAACACAGGGGAAAGATAGAGAGACCAACAAACACAGTGGAAAGATAGAGAGACCAACAAACACAGTGGAAAGATAGAGAGACCAACAAACACAGGGGAAAGCTAGAGAGACCAACAAACACAGGGGAAAGCTGGAGAGACCAACAAACACAGGGGAAAGATAGAGACGAACACACAAGAAATAGATTAGAAAGAGAAGACAGGCAACGAAGGAAGTTAAAAGGAGAGGCAGAAAGAGGGAGGGAGGAGTAGAGGCTGAAGGAGGGAAGGAGGGAGGGAGCGAGAGAGCGGACAGAGGACGAACTGTCACCCCACCTGCTCTGCAGTCAGTCCCTGCAGTAATTGACTGACAGTAAACACAGCAGCGCTGAGTCCTCTGGTATTTCTAGGAAATGTAATTGGTCTGATCTATCCATGTTGTCTGCAGTGGGAGAGTGGCAATACAAACTGACAACCCGCAAATCACAGCCCGACCCTGAGATGGGCCTTTTCCATTACGTTTCACCGCCCTAAAAACAGGATATTTCAATGGCAAAATGTCAATACATTACAATGTATTTATGGCTTGAAAGGCTTTTTCCTATTGTGTCACAAAAGAGCCATAAGATATTTGAGTAGAAACATGTCAATATGTTATAGTTGTATTCATGGTGTGTGTTACCGTTCTGTGTATTTGTCACGTATTGAGCAGCTGTTTCTAGGATCCAGACGTGTGTCATTCTAATCCGTGATCGATAAAGCTGTTGTCACTTTGAATTGGACAAAGGAAAGGGAAAAAAAGACATCTCTTTCCCTGCATTGGGTTTAAAAAGACATCTCTTTCCCTGCATTGGGTTTAAAAATACCTCTCTTTCCCTGCATTGGGTTTAAAAAGACCTCTCTTTCCCTGCATTGGGTTTAAAAAGACATCTCTTTCCCTGCATTGGGTTTAAAAAGACCTCTCTTTCCCTGCATTGGGTTTAAAAAGACATCTCTTTCCCTGCATTGGGTTTAAAAAGACATCTCTTTCCCTGCATTGGGTTTCAAGGTTAATTTTAGATATGGGAAGTTAATGACTCTTTCTGTACTGAGTTTCATCTTCTTTTCAAATGAATCAGCTTTTATGTTTGCCTTTTCATCTGAATCTTTGATAGACATATCAATGAGCATTGGCATTATTGTCATATCATCAATAAGTTAGTTCACTGTGGTAAAATGTGAAAATGCGAAACCATGTGAAACCTGGCAACCATCACTGCACACACCTGGCAACCATCTCTCCGCACACCTGGCAACCATCACTGCACACACCTGGCAACCATCACTGCACACACCTGGCAACCATCTCTCCGCACACCTGGCAACCATCACTGCACACACCTGACAACCATCACTGCACACATCCGGCAACCACCACTGCGTACACCTGGCAACCATCACTGCACACACCTGGCAACCATCACTGCACACACCTGGCAACCACCACTGCACACACCTGGCAACCACCACTGCGCACACCTGCTCCCTATGGTAATGCACACCTGGCAACCCACATTGCGCACACCTGGCAACCATCGTTAAGCACACCTGGACTTCATCACCACCCTGATTACTCTCCCTTCATATAGCCCTCACCAACCTTCATCATCAGGCAGTGTTGGTTCTGTTTTCATGTCCAGACGCTGCTCTTGTTTTGTAACACACCATGTTCGTTATTATTAAACTCATCATCTGCACCTGCTTCCTAATTTCCTTCGTCTTCGTCACAACATCAAAATGGTCACATTTTTATAAGGGGATGATCAAAGTTTTCATATCTTGTCAGAAAATGCACCTGTTAGAAATCAGCTTAAAGTCAGAAGTACATATCTGCTCTGGAAAAATAAAAGTCCACTGCAAAATGATCAGTTTCTCTGGTTGTACTGTTTATAGGTATGTGTGTTTGGGTAAAATGAACATTGGTTTTCTATAAACTACTGACAACATTTCTTCCAAATAAAACTAGTCATTTAAAGCATTTCTTTGCAGAAAATGACAACTGGTGGAAAATAAAGATGCGGTGTTGTCAGACCTCGAATAATGCAAAGAAAATAAGTTCATATTCATTTTTAAACAACACAATACTAATGTTTTAACTTAGGAAGAGTTCAGAAATCAATATTTGGTGGAATAACCCTCCAGGACTGGCCATGACAGGGTCTTGATCTGGTGGTCCTCCATCTACACCTTCATTGACCTGGCTGTGTGGCATGGAGCATTGTCCTGCTGGAAAAACCAATCTTCAGAGTTGGGGAACATTGTCAGAGCAGAAGGAAGCAGGTTTTCTTCCTTGTGGCTTGATTCAAGCGTCCTTCACAAAGACAAATCTGCCCCCATTCCAGCCTTGCTGAAGAACCCCCAGATCATCACCGATCCTCCTCCAGATTTCACAGTGGATGCGAGACACTGTGGCTTGTAGACTCCAGGTGTTCTAAAACTTTTGTAATGTAGAAAGGTGTGTGCCTTTCCTAATCAAGTCCAACAAATGAATTTACCACAGGTGGACTCCAAGTTGTAGAAAAATCAAGGATGTTCAATGGAAACAGGATGCACCTGAGCTCAATTTCAAGTCTCATAGCAAAGCTTCTGAATACTTATGTTATTCAGTTCATTTTAATGTGATACATTTTCACATTTCTAAAAACCTGTTTTCGCTTTGTCAATAATGGGGTATTGTGTGTAGATTGATTGGGATTTAATTTTTTAAAATCCATTTTAGAATAAGGCTGTAACGTAACAACATTTTGAAAAGGTCAAGGGGTCTGAACACACTGTATATAATGAAATCGGCCATGAAAGAACAAGAAAACCAACGACTTAAGTTAAAGATTCAAATCACCGGAGTTTGAATGGGGGTAGAAAATGGAGCCGCGTTCAACGGTGACAGGGAAGACAACAAGGCCACGGGGTCGAACAAAGCCCAAGAGACACAAACGCCTGGCCACAGTACAGAGCGTGGCGTGCACGGAAACATTCAGACTGGATCAAAAAGGATGAGTCGTGGGTTACTACCAAAGAAAGGTTACTACCAAGGAAAGGTTACTACCAAGGAAAGGTTACTACCAAGGAAAGGTTACTACCAAGGCATCTAGAGGTTTTAACATATACATTTGAAAACACAATAAGGCAGTAAACACCATTCTGTAGTCCTGCAGTATGTTTGTGTTTCTGTGGCACAATGTATCCACACACTCCATTTACATATAGTGTTGAAGTCAACAAAAACAGGACAAAGCACCAGTATCCTGGTATAGGTATCTTCATAATAATAACCAGAGTTGATATGTAAATATGACGTGCAGTAGGATATTCAGGATATGAAAAACACTAGTAGCCTGCAGCACACTGAGAATCAATGACGTGTGGTATAATCCTCAGGATATGAAAAACATATCGTTTTCAACGTGGTTCTATTACCTTGGTTTCTTTGTTTCACTCGGGTTCTATTTGACTCAGGCCTTGTGAATGAGTACAATGGTCTCGTCTCAAGAGGTGTACACTTAACAAAAATAAAAAAGTGTCAAGAGGCCAATTTGTCATCGGTGGTGACATTGTTGCCATTGAGATTGTAACAATGTCACCGTTGTGGATTGAAAACATCACCAACCTTTGACTCCAGGGCTTTTCTTTATTTTTTTTACTGTTTTCTACATTGTAGAATAATAGTGACGACATCACAGCTATGAAATAACACATACGGAATCATGTAGTAACCAAATAAGTGATAAACTAATCTAAATATATTTGATATTCTTCAAAGTAGCCACCCTTTGCCTTGACAGACTTGCACACTCTTGGTATTTCTCTCAACCAGCTTCATGAGGAATGCTTTTCCAACAGTCTTGAAGGAGTTCCCACATATGCTGAGCACTTGTTGGCTGCTTTTCCTTCACGCTGCGGTCCAACTCATCCCAAACCATCTCAATTGGGTTGAGGTCGGTGATTGTGGAGGTCAGGTCATCTGATGCAGCACTTTATCACTCTCCTTGTTGGTCAAATAGCCCTTACACAGCCTGGAGGTGTGTTTTGGGTCATGGTCCTGTTGATAAACAAACTAGATGGGATGGTGTATCACTGCAGAATGCTGTGGTAGCCATGCTGGTTAAGTGTGCCTTGAATTCTAAATAAATCCCTGACAGTGTCACCAGCAAAGCACCATCACACCTCCTCCTCCTCTATGCTTCAAGGTGGGAACCAAAAATCTCACAAAGACACGGAGGTTGGAACTCAAATTTCAACACCAGACCAAAGGACAGATTTCCACCAGTTTAATGTCCATTGCTTGTGTTTCTTGGCCCAAGCAAGTCTCTTATTCTTATTGGTATCCTTTAGCAGTGGTTTCTTTGCAGCAATTTGACCATGAAGGCCTGATTCACACAGTCTCCTCTGAACAGTTGATGTTGAGATGTGTCTGTTACTTGAACTCTGTGAAGCATTTATATGGGCTGCAATCTCTGAGGCTGGTAACTAATGAACTTATCCTCTGCAGCAGAGGTAACTCTGGGTCTTCCTTTCCTGTGGCGGTCCTCATGAGAGCCAGTTGCATCATAGCGCTTGATGGGTTTTTGCGACTGCACTTGAAGAAACGTTAAAAGTTCTTGAAATTTTCCAGATTGAAGGAACTTCATGTCTTAAAGTAATGATGGACTGTCGTTTCTCTTTGCTTATTTGAGCTGTTCTTGCCATAATATGGACTTGGTCTTTGACCAAATAGTTCTATCTTCTGTATACCACCCTTACCTTGTCACATAATTCCACAAATGAACAAGGCACATCTGTTAATTGAAATGCCTTCCAGGTGACTACCTCATGAAGCTGGTTGAGAGAATGCCAAGAGTGTGCAAAGCTGTCATTTAAGCCAAAGGGTGGCTATTTGAAGAATCTCAAATGTTAAATATATTTTGATATGTTTAACACTTTTTTGGTTACTACATGATTCCATATGTGCTATTTCATAGTTTTGATGTCTTCACTGCTATTATACAATGCAGAAAATTGTTTTAAAAATAAAGAAAAACCCAACTTTTGACTGGTACTGTATATTTGTATATCTAGGCAAGATATATATATATATATAGTGAGTTTATAATTGACCATAAGAAATGTGGATACAGCAATGTGGGTTTGACTGCATTGAGCCCAATGTCGTTCTGTCTTAAAAGGCTAGGGAACATAACAAAAAATGTGCTACTGAGTAAATACCGCATGTGTGTTTGACTCAATAAGCCCAATGTGCTACTGAGTAAATACCGCATGTGTGTTTGACTCAATAAGCCCAATGTGCTACTGAGTAAATACCGCATGTGTGTTTGACTCAATAAGCCCAATGTGCTACTGAGTAAATACCGCATGTGTGTTTGACTCAATAAGCCCAATGTGCTACTGAGTAAATACCGCATGTGTGTTTGACTCAATAAGCCCAATGTCTTAGCTCCTAAATCTTAGAGGAGGTTTGGGAAACAAAACAAACAGAGGCCTAATCACTGAACCAGTCCTCAGGAACATGATGTGTTGGAACAGCTGAATTACTGACTCTAATAGTCACCCGTAAGGCTGTTTGGCATCAATTGTTGAGAACTGTGTCACAACGGTGTTGCTGTGTAAAGGAGAACAGATAAAACATCATTATCATTTCAATTCTACTAATCAAATCAAAGTGTTATATGTTAGTCATAAAGCCCTTTATACATCAGCGTCACAAAGTGTTACACAGAAACCCAGCCAAAAACGCCAAACTGCAATGCAGATGTAGAAGCACGATAGCTAGGAAAAACTCCAGAAAGGCCGGAACCTAGGTTGAAACCGAGGGAAGAACCAGGCTCTGAGGGGTGGTCAGTCCACTTCTGGCTGTGCCGGGTGGAGATAAGGCTGTGTGCAATATACAGACATGCAGATCTGCTAGATGTGAATTCACAAAAGCGGTAAAATGATTTCTGCGGCTTATGCCAACTTTTGTTTTGTTGAAGTGCAAAGACAATCAACTTCCAAGGTGCCAAACAATCACCCAAGGACATAGAAAATGGTAGGAGGTACAGATCTATAAGAGATGGTGGCTGATGGTACCTTGGGTGCACCTGGGAGTTGCCTGATTCAAAGTGGTCTTTCTGGACAATGTCACACTCAACGAGCTGGCCTGCCCATCTGATACACTGAGCTTTCATCCCTCTGAGGAGTGAGGACAAACAGATGGGCCCTTCTCTCTCTCCCCTTTGCTCTCTCCCACCCCATCCCTCTCTCCCCTTCTCTCTCTCCCACCCCCCTCCCTCTCTCCCCTTTGCTCTCTCCCACCCCCCTCCCTCTCTCCAGTTCTCTCTCTCCCCTTTGCTCTCTCCCACCCCCCTCCCTCTCTCCAGTTCTCTCTCTCCCCTTTGCTCTCTCCCACCCCCCTCCCTCTCTCCCCTTTGCTCTCTCCCACCCCCCTCCCTCTCTCTAGTTCTCTCTCTCCCCTTTGCTCTCTCCCACCCCCCTCCCTCTCTCCATTTCTCTCTCTCCCCTTTGCCCTCTCCCAGCCCCCTCCCTTGCTCTCTCCCACCCCCCCATCCCTCTCTCGCCGTTGCTCTCTCTCTCCCACCCCCCCCTCTCTCGCCGTTGCCCTCTCCCCCCCCCCCTCTCTCGCCGTTGCTCTCTTTCTCGCTTACGCTTTCGCTCCCTCACTCCCTCCTTCACTCTCCCTCAGTCTCTCTCTTTCTATCCCCCCTCCACATCTCTCTTTCCCCTACCCTGCTCTTTTCCTCTCCTCCTCCCTCTCTCCCACCCCCCTCCCTCTCTCCCACCCCTCCTTCCCTCTCTCCCACCCCCCTCCCTCTCTCCCACCCCTCCTTCTCTCTCTCCCACCCCCCCTCTCTCCCACGCCTCCTCTCTCTCAACCACCCCCCCTCTCTCTCACCCCCCTCCCTCTCTCCCACCCCTCCTCCCTCTCTCTCTCCCAACCCCCCTCTCTCTCTCCCACCCCTCCTCTCTCTCCCACCCCTCCTTCTCTCTCTCCCACCCCTCCTCCCTCTCTCCCACCCCTCCTCTCTCTCTCCCACCCCCCCTCCCTCTCTCCCACCCCCCTCTCTCTCACCCCCCTCCCTCTCTCCCACCCCTCCTCCCTCTCTCTCCCAACCCCCCTCTCTCTCTCTCCCACCCCTCCTCTCTCTCCCACCCCTCCTTCTCTCTCTCCCACCCCTCCTCCCTCTCTCCCACCCCTCCTCTCTCTCTCCCACCCCTCCTCTCTCTCTGCCACCCCCACTCTCTCTCCCACCCCTCCTTCTCTCTCTCCCACCCCTCCTCTCTCTCTCCCACCCCTCCTTCTCTCTCTCCCACCCCCCTCTCTCTCTCTCCCACCCCTCCTCTCTCTCTCCCACCCGTCGTTCTCTCTCTCCCACCCCTCCTTCTCTCTGTCCCACCCCCCCCTCCCTCTCTCCCACCCCTCCTCTCTCTCTCCCACCCCCCTCTCTCTCTCCCACCCCTCCTTCTCTCTCCCCCACCCCTCCTCTCTCTCTCCCACCCCCCCTCTCTCTCTCCCACCCCCCCTCTCTCTCTCCCACCCCTCCTTCTCTCTCTCCCACCCCTCCTTCTCTCTCTCCCACCCCTCCTTCTCTCTCTCCCACCCCTCCTTCTCTCTCTCGCATCCCCCCTCCCTCTCTGCAGTCTGCCCTGTCGGACACCCATCTGTTTCTGGACGGTCATCTGCTCATGACTCAGCATCTCCCTCCCTCCCAGACAGCACCTTCCTTTATTTCTGTTAGAGAGGAAGGATGAACTAGCTGACGAACACCAGAGTAACATAATAATACAGAACTACAGTTAATACAGAACTACAGAACTACAGTTAATACAGAACTACAGTTAATACAGAACTACTTACTGAACCAAAATGTAAACGCAACACGGAACAATTTCAACGATTTTACTGAGTTACAGTTCATATAAGGAAATCAGTCAATTGAAATAAATAAATTAGGTCCTAATCTATGGATGTCACATGACTGGGAATTCAGATATGCATTTGTTGGTCACAGATACCTTAAAAAAAAGGTAGGGGCATAGATCAGAAAACCAGTCAGTATCTGGTATAATCATAAACCATTTGCCTCATGCAGCTCGCCACATCTCATTTGCATAGAGTTAATCAGGCTGTTGATTGTGGCATGTGGAATGCTGTCCAGAGCATCCCAAAGAATCCAGAGCATCCCAAACATGCTCAATGGGTGACATGGAAGAACTGGGACATTTTCAGCTTCCAGGAATTGTGTACAGATCCTTGCTTCATGGGGCCGTGTATATCATGCTGAAACATGAGGTGATGGCGGTGGATGACTGGCACGAATATCGACCTCAGGATAATGTCACAATATCTATGTGCATTCAAATTGCCATTGATAAAACGCAATTGTGTCTGTAGCACATTTTAGAGTGGCCCCCAGAAAAAGGTGTAAAGATCACGCTGTTTAATCAGCTTCCTGATATGCATTGGCAGCAGCTAATGGGGATCCCTAATAAATACTGTTTAATCAGTTTACTGATATGCCACACCTGTCAAGTGGATGGATAATCTTAGCAAAGGAGAAATGTTCAACTAACAGGGATGTAAACAAATGTGTGAACATAATTAGAGAGAAATAAGCTTTTTCTGCATATGGAACATTTCTGGGATCTTTTATTTCAGCTCATGAAATATGGGACCAACACCTTACATGTTGCGTTTATATTTTTGTTCAGTGTATTACTTATGAATGTGATATGAAATACTTATTTACCTACATAGTGCACTTAAGTAATCATGAAATGCTTATGTACAGCTTATGAATTTGTTACGAAGTCCTTATGTACAGCTTATGAATTTGTTACGAAGTCCTTATGTACAGTGCATTTGGAAAGTATTCAGACCCCTTGACTTTTTTCACATTGTTACGTTACAGCCTTATTCTAAAATGTATTAAATCATTTTTGTTCCTCATCAATTTACACACAATACCCCATAATGACATCACAATACCCAATAATGACATCACAATACCCCATAATGACATCACAATACCCCATAATGACAAAGCAAAAACTGGTTTTTAGAATGTTTTTGTATTACAAATTAGAAACTGTATTTACATAATTATTCAGACCCTTTGCTATGAGACTCGAAATTGAGCTCAGGTGCATCCTGCTTCCATTGATCATTCTTGAGATGTTTCTACAATTTGATTGGAGTCCAACTGTGGTAGATTCAATTACTTGGACATGATTTGGAAAGGCCCACACCTGTCTATATATGGTCCCACAGTTGACAGTGCATGTCAGGACAGAAACCAAGCCATGAGGTCAAAGGTATTGTTAGTATAGCTCTGAGACAGGATTGTGTCGAGACACAGATCTGATGAAGGTTACCAAAACATTTCTGCAGCATTGAAGGTCCCCAAGAACACAGTGGCCTCCATCATTCGTAAATGGAAGAAGTTTGGAACCACCGAGACTCTTCCTAGAGCTGGCCACCCGGTCAAACTGAGCTATCTGGGGAAAAGGGCCTTGGTCTGGGAGGTGACCAATAACCGGATGGTCACTCTGACAGAGCTCCAGAGTTACTCTGTGGAGATGGAAGAACCTTCCAGAAGGACAACCATCTCTCAAACACTTCACCAATCAGGCCTTCATGGTAGAGTGGCTAGACGGAAGCAACTCCTCAGTAACAGTCACATGAAAGCCCGCTTGGAGTTTGCCAAAAGACACCTAAAGACTCACAGACCATGAGAAACAAGATTCTCTGGTCTGATGAAACCAAGATTGAAGTCTTTGCCCTGAATGCTAAGCTTCACGTCTGGAGGACACTTCCCTACGGAAGCATGGTAATGGCAGCTGGGGATGCTTTTCAGAGGACTGGGAGACTAGTCAGGAATCGAGTAACAGTGAGATCCTTAATGAAAACCTGCTCCAGGGCGCTCAGGACCTCAGACTGGGGTGAAGGTTCACCTTCCAACAGGACAACGACCCTAAGCACACAGCCAAGACAACACAGGAGTGGCTTTGGGACAAATCTCAATGTCCTTGAGTGGCCCAGCCAGAGCCTGGACTTGAACCCGATCAAACATCTCTGGAGAGACCAGAAAATAGCTGTGCAGCGAAGCTCCCCATCCAATCTGAAAGAGCTTGAGAGGATCTGCAGAGGTTTACAGGTGTGCAAAGATTGCAGCGTCATGCCCATGAAGACTAGAGGATGTAATCACTGACAAAGGTGCTTCAACAAAGTACTGAGTAAAGGGTCTGACTACTTATGTAAATGTAAAATTTAAGTTTATTTTACATTTGCTAAAATTAATAATAACGTGTTTTTGCTTTGTCATTATGGTGCATTGTGATGTCATTATGGTGTATTGTGATGTCATTATGGTGTATCGTGTGTAGATTGATGAAGAAAAAAGCAATCTAATACATTTTAGAATAAGGCTATAAAGTAACAAAATGTGGAAAAAGTCAAGGGGTCTGAATACTTTCCAAATGCACTGTAGGCACCCTTCATGCAAAGTGTAAGGCTACCGATAAGGCTGTATGGAAGAACTTACTAGCTAGCTAACACTTCCACACTGGGTTTTGTAGCCATTTGAGAGGGAAGCTAATGCCATTTCACTCAGTGGGGTAAATTATTATCAACAGTAATGAATGGATACATTGCTACATTGTTGCCTTGCGACCGATGACTACCTAAAGCAGACTGCTCCACAACCTGAATGGAACAATACTGTCAAAACAAGGTGTAAGTAGCTAATGTACTCACACCGCCGGGTGACACCGCTAACACACTTCTGCTCTTCTTCATCCTCAGTGGTGTCAATCAGTCAGTCTCTCTCTTCTTTCATAAACTCCTCTTCTGTCCCTTCTTCACTGGGCACCTCTACCAATGCACCTGACCATGGAGAGGGAGGGAGGGATGGAGGGATGGAGGGAAAGAAGATCATTAAGTTAAGTAATCAGACAGTAGTATCCCTTTAAGTGGTGAAGTTATCAGCAGTGGTGGGATGACTTCTGACACAAACCAAGAGCGTATAAAAGGCAAGAAGCTACTCTTCTAGGAATTTTACGTCACACAACTATCGTACTGCTTGAGAGTAGAGTGAACACCAGAGCACATGAAGGCTGCGGAGGGGAGAACGGCTCATAGTAAAGGCTGGAATGGAATAGAGTGAATGGAATGGCTTTCACAGCCTCTCTGAATGAGATCTGCCTCTTTCTGTAATAACTTTGGAAGCCCTGCTGTTTACATGCTGGGTCTCTGTAGAACATTTAGTGAAGCAGAACCATTAGAAAACAATAGGGTTAATCATGAACAAAGTAGGTTGAAGGGTGTGACGGTTAATCAATCCACAGCAATCAATCTTGTACCGTCACACACTGTGGCTGAAGGTCTTGGCCTGTACAGTCTGTAATCTTTGAACTACAGGACTTCAGCTGGGGGCTTGGAAAGAGCTCAATAATAAATCAGGAAAGGGCGGTACATCTTTGTGACAGGACAAAGTCAATATCTGACACCATTATGGATTTTTTTTAGTGACAGGGAGAATTTGCGTCATAGTGATAAGACTGACATAAAGTCCATATAATATGTTGGCCTGTCTGGTGCTCCAAGGCTAGTGTCGAGGTGAGTGACCTGGAAACACAACGGACAGTGGCTCTGCTAGGGGCACTGTAGGGTTTGTAGGCATTTTCAGGATAAAGCGTCTTTATAACTTGATTTTTTTTATATAAGTGGAACGAAAACTTTTTCACTGATATTGTAATTATAGGTCATATTTAATATAAATGTGGAAACATGGACAGTTACTTTAAAGTGGCTATTGTGGGAGGGCAGGGTAGCCCCTAGTGGTTAGAGCGTTGGACTAGTAACTGGAAGTTTGCAAGTTCAAACCCCCGAGCCAACAAGGTACAAATCTGTCGTTCTGCCCCTGAACAGGCAGTTAACCCACTGTTCCTAGGCTGTCATTGAAAATAAGAATATGTTCTTAACTGACTTGCCTAGTTAAATAAAGGTAAAAAAAAAAAAATTGGTGGTAGGATCACTGAGAGGTCAGCCCACTCACTCCCTTATCAACTGACCCAGTTGTTAAAATGACCTTACCAGTCCAATACATTGAACTGTACTGCAGTTTCTGATGCTATGATTCACTGTGCCCTTAGCGTAATGGCTGCTGACATTCAACATTGCGTGTTTGTGAATGTGGCCCTAAATTTCATCAGGTAGAAATGTTGGAGCAAGTCATTGTTTTGTTTTTTTAAACAAGAAAGCAATAGGAGTGCTACTGTATCTGGGGAAATTATATATTGCAGATTTAGAAGCAAATGACTGACTCTGTATATCCGTTATCCATAAAATATCAAGTAGCCTCGTTCAGAATCAGTTTTCTTGCCATTCAGATTCCTACATTTTCCACAGAACATATTCCACTGTCCTATGTAGTTGTCATGAAGGAATTCAATAACTATTCAAAATAGATTCTTAAGTTTAATAATTTTATGTTCATTAATGAAGGAAACAAATTTCAGTTTTTTTTTACTTTTCCTGAAAAGTTTCTGTTTTGGAGATGGGAGGTTTTCATCTGACAGGGACGACATATTGATATACATACAGTTGGGGTCTGAAATGATTGACAACCTGGATGAAAATGAGCAATAACGACTGTCATTGAAAAGGCGCAAAACTCGCTCACCTTAAAACATTCTTAGTTTTACTGAAGCAAGGTTAAAAGATTCATCTGTTTCGGCTTTCAATGGCCTTCATCTAACCGTTAAATTCATAATTTCAGCCATTGAAGGCCGAAACGTTACTCTTTAAACCTTGCATCAATAAAACAATGCATTTTCTGGCCTCCCGAGTGACACAGTGGTCTAAGGCTGTGCCACTAAAGATCCTGGTTTGAGTCCAGACTCTGTCGCACCCGGCCGCGACCGGGAGACCCATGGGGCGGCGCACAATTGGCCCAGCGTCGTAAGAGGGAAGGGTTGGCCGGCTGGGATGTCCTTTTCCCATTGTGCTCTAGGAGCAGTGCGGCTTGGTTGGGTTGTGTTTCGGAGGACGCACGGTTCTAGACCTCCACCTTTCCCAAGTCAGTATGGGAGTTGCAGCGATGGGACACGACTGTAACTACCAATTGGAAACCACGAAATTGGGGAGGGAAAAAAAAAAAATATATATATATATACATTATTTAACTTTTATTTAACTAGGCAAGTCAGTTAAGAACAAATTCTTATTTACAATGATGGCCTACCCCGGAACTACATTCATTTCTAATGTAACGCTGAGTTTTTCTTGCAGCATTGCGTTGCAGAGGCAGTTGCAGTGTGTTCTGTGGTACATAGGATGGATGTATCGAACGTATGTGTAGACGGCTGGACAGAAATGGTAGCAGAAGGTGAATATTTAACTTAACTTCTGTTGCACACATCCAGATGACGCTGCGTACCACTGTAGGTCTGATCGAGGCGCAAAGCTTTGACACAGAGTCATTGCGCAAAATAGTATTTATTTAATATTTATTTAACGAGATAAATCAATGACAGCCTACACCAGCCAAATCTGGGACAATTGTGCGCCGCCCTATGGGACTCCCAATCCCGTCCAGTTTTGATACAGCCTGTAATCGAACCAGAGTGTCTGTAGAGACGCCTCTACCACTGAGATGCAGTGCCTTAGACCGCTGCACCACTCTGGAGCCCGATGACTCTATAAAAGAAATAATTCAAACACTGAGCATAACCTTAAATGAGAACCAATTCACTGTCAGGGTGCTTGTGGCAAATTGCCTTTGGTGCGCTTGAGAGGCTTTCTCATTCGCAGTCACCACCAGCAGTCTCTCATGCCCATCGAACGTTGGCCAAGTTCTTCAGATATTTGCTACACTGCCACCACTTCTGCTTCGATTTATTTCAGTCTCACTGTGTCAATTAAGACCGTGCACAGAGCACGCCAACACAGCCTTCAGCGTTTCATCCACTTAAACCACTTACACATGTAGTCGGTAAAGCCATACCCAAATATGATTTGGCAGACACATCAAAAGCAAAACCTGTGTGAAAAGCATTACTAGACATCGAGATGTTTTTGTATTTTATTAGGATCCCCATTAGTTGTTGCAAAAGCAGCAGCTCCTCTTCCTGGGGTCCAACACAAAACATGAAACATAATACAGACTACATGCCGTCCCTCCACTCTAACCACTAGACTACCTGCCGTCCCTCCACTCTAACCACTAGGCTACCTGCCCCCCCTCCACTCTAACCACTAGACTACCTGCCCCCCCTCCACTCTAACCACTAGACTACCTGCCGTCCCTCCACTCTAACCACTAGACTACCTGCCGTCCCTCCACACTAACCACTAGGCTACCTGCCGTCCCTCCACTCTAACCACTAGGCTACCTGCCGTCCCTCCAACTCTAACCACTAGGCTACCTGCCGTCCCTCCACTCTAACCACTAGACTACCTGCCGTCCCTCCACTCTAACCACTAGACTACCTGCCGTCCCTCCACACTAACCACTAGGCTACCTGCCGTCCCTCCACTCTAACCACTAGGCTACCTGCCGTCCCTCCACTCTAACCACTAGGCTACCTGCCGTCCCTCCACTCTAACCACTAGACTACCTGCCGTCCCTCCACTCTAACCACTAGGCTACCTGCCGTCCCTCCACTCTAACCACTAGGCTACCTGCCGTCCCTCCACTCTAACCACTAGGCTACCTGCCGTCCCTCCACTCTAACCACTAGACTACCTGCCGTCACTCCACACTAACCACTAGGCTACCTGCCGTCCCTCCACTCTAACCACTAGGCTACCTGCCGTCCCTCCACTCTAACCACTAGGCTACCTGCCGTCCCTCCACTCTAACCACTAGGCTACCTGCCGTCCCTCCACTCTAACCACTAGACTACCTGCCGTCCCTCCACACTAACCACTAGGCTACCTGCCGTCCCTCCACTCTAACCACTAGACTACCTGCCGTCCCTCCACTCTAACCACTAGACTACCTGCCGTCCCTCCACTCTAACCACTAAACTACCTGCCGTCCCTCCACTCTAACCACTAGACTACCTGCCACCCCATCTGGATGCTTTGATGTGGGGGTTTATCAACTCAGAGACCACACCCCACTACAGCATGAGGAATCATCATAACCTCAACATCAAGACCACCTCTACACGGACTGCCTGTTGATGTGGAAGGGACCAGTTACCGTGGCAACGGGGCACTTAAATGCACCGGGCAAAATGCATGATCACTCCCCGGGGACGTTCAAGTGGCAGGTAAGGGTTAGTGGATTATATTTTTCCCCCAGCGCATAAAATGGCTCCGCAATACCCTAAATATGGATCTGTAGTTCAGTCGGCATCAGTGCTTGACTTGGACTGAAATAGGTTCAAATCAAATCAAAAAAAAATTGTCACCGAATACAACAGTTGTAGACCGTACAGTGAAATGCTGAATACAACAGTTGTAGACCGTACAGTGAAATGCTGAATACAACAGTTGTAGACCGTACAGTGAAATGCTGAATACAACAGTTGTAGACCGTACAGTGAAATGCTGAATACAACAGTTGTAGACCGTACAGTGAAATGCTGAATACAACAGTTGTAGACCGTACAGTGAAATGCTGAATACAACAGTTGTAGACCGTACAGTGAAATGCTGAATACAACAGTTGTAGACCGTACAGTGAAATGCTGAATACAACAGTTGTAGACCGTACAGTGAAATGCTGAATACAACAGTTGTAGACCGTACAGTGAAATGCTGAATACAACAGTTGTAGACCGTACAGTGAAATGCTGAATACAACAGGTGTAGACCGTACAGTGAAATGCTGAATACAACAGGTGTAGACCGTACAGTGAAATGCTGAATACAACAGGTGTAGACCGTACAGTGAAATGCTGAATACAACAGGTGTAGACCGTACAGTGAAATGCTGAATACAACAGGTGTAGACCTTACAGTGAAATGCTGAATACAACAAGTGTAGACCTTACAGTGAAATGCTGAATACAACAGTTGTAGACCGTACAGTGAAATGCTGAATACAACAGTTGTAGACCGTACAGTGAAATGCTGAATACAACAGTTGTAGACCGTACAGTGAAATGCTGAATACAACAGTTGTAGACCGTACAGTGAAATGCTGAATACAACAGGTGTAGACCTTACAGTGAAATGCTGAATACAACAGTTGTAGACCGTACAGTGAAATGCTGAATACAACAGGTGTAGACCTTACAGTGAAATGCTGAATACAACAAGTGTAGACCTTACAGTGAAATGCTGAATACAACAGTTGTAGACCTTACAGTGAAATGCTGAATACAACAGTTGTAGACCGTACAGTGAAATGCTGAATACAACAGTTGTAGACCGTACAGTGAAATGCTGAATACAACAGTTGTAGACCGTACAGTGAAATGCTGAATACAACAGTTGTAGACCGTACAGTGAAATGCTGAATACAACAGGTGTAGACCTTACAGTGAAATGCTGAATACAACAGTTGTAGACCTTACAGTGAAATGCTGAATACAACAGGTGTAGACCTTACAGTGAAATGCTGAATACAACAGGTGTAGACCTTACAGTGAAATGCTGAATACAACAGTTGTAGACCTTACAGTGAAATGCTGAATACAACAGTTGTAGACCGTACAGTGAAATGCTGAATACAACAGTTGTAGACCGTACAGTGAAATGCTGAATACAACAGTTGTAGACCGTACAGTGAAATGCTGAATACAACAGTTGTAGACCGTACAGTGAAATGCTGAATACAACAGTTGTAGACCGTACAGTGAAATGCTGAATACAACAGTTGTAGACCGTACAGTGAAATGCTGAATACAACAGTTGTAGACCGTACAGTGAAATGCTGAATACAACAGGTGTAGACCTTACAGTGAAATGCTGAATACAACAGGTGTAGACCTTACAGTGAAATGCTGAATACAACAGGTGTAGACCGTACAGTGAAATGCTGAATACAACAGGTGTAGACCGTACAGTGAAATGCTGAATACAACAGTTGTAGACCGTACAGTGAAATGCTGAATACAACAGTTGTAGACCGTACAGTGAAATGCTGAATACAACAGTTGTAGACCGTACAGTGAAATGCTGAATACAACAGGTGTAGACCTTACAGTGAAATGCTGAATACAACAGTTGTAGACCTTACAGTGAAATGCTGAATACAACAGTTGTAGACCGTACAGTGAAATGCTGAATACAACAGTTGTAGACCGTACAGTGAAATGCTGAATACAACAGTTGTAGACCGTACAGTGAAATGCTGAATACAACAGTTGTAGACCGTACAGTGAAATGCTGAATACAACAGTTGTAGACCGTACAGTGAAATGCTGAATACAACAGTTGTAGACCGTACAGTGAAATGCTGAATACAACAGGTGCAGACCTTACAGTGAAATGCTGAATACAACAGTTGTAGACCGTACAGTGAAATGCTGAATACAACAGGTGTAGACCTTACAGTGAAATGCTGAATACAACAAGTGTAGACCTTACAGTGAAATGCTGAATACAACAGTTGTAGACCTTACAGTGAAATGCTGAATACAACAGGTGTAGACCTTACAGTGAAATGCTGAATACAACAGGTGTAGACCTTACAGTGAAATGCTGAATACAACAGTTGTAGACCTTACAGTGAAATGCTGAATACAACAGTTGTAGACCGTACAGTGAAATGCTGAATACAACAGTTGTAGACCGTACAGTGAAATGCTGAATACAACAGTTGTAGACTGTACAGTGAAATGCTGAATACAACAGTTGTAGACCGTACAGTGAAATGCTGAATACAACAGTTGTAGACCGTACAGTGAAATGCTGAATACAACAGGTGTAGACCGTACAGTGAAATGCTGAATACAACAGGTGTAGACCTTACAGTGAAATGCTGAATACAACAGGTGTAGACCTTACAGTGAAATGCTGAATACAACAGTTGTAGACCTTACAGTGAAATGCTGAATACAACAGGTGTAGACCTTACAGTGAAATGCTGAATACAACAGGTGTAGACCTTACAGTGAAATGCTGAATACAACAGTTGTAGACCTTACAGTGAAATGCTGAATACAACAGTTGTAGACCGTACAGTGAAATGCTGAATATAACAGTTGTAGACCGTACAGTGAAATGCTGAATACAACAGGTGTAGACCTTACAGTGAAATGCTGAATACAACAGTTGTAGACCGTACAGTGAAATGCTGACTTACGAGCCCTTAACCAACAATGCAGTAAAAAAATAAAAAATTAAAAGGACATGATGCCATTTCAAATTGTTGAGAGGCCTGGCTTTCTGAGGCTGATAAAGGAGAGGCCTGGCTTTCTGAGGCTGATAAAGGAGAGGCCTGGCTTTCTGAGGCTGATAAAGGAGAGGCCTGGCTTTCTGAGGCTGATAAAGGAGAGGTCTGGCTTTCTGAGGCTGATAAAGGAGAGGCCTGGCTTTCTGAGGCTGATAAAGGAGAGGCCTGGCTTTCTGAGGCTGATAAAGGAGAGGCCTGGCTTTCTGAGGCTGATAAAGGAGAGGTCTGGCTTTCTGAGGCTGATAAAGGAGAGGCCTGGCTTTCTGAGGCTGATAAAGGAGAGGCCTGGCTTTCTGAGGCTGATAAAGGAGAGGCCTGGCTTTCTGAGGCTGATAAAGGAGAGGTCTGGCTTTCTGAGGCTGATAAAGGAGAGGCCTGGCTTTCTGAGGCTGATAAAGGAGAGGTCTGGCTTTCTGAGGCTGATAAAGGAGAGGTCTGGCTTTCTGAGGCTGATAAAGGAGAGGCCTGGCTTTCTGAGGCTGATAAAGGAGAGGTCTGGCTTTCTGAGGCTGATAAAGGAGAGGCCTGGCTTTCTGAGGCTGATAAAGGAGAGGTCTGGCTTTCTGAGGCTGATAAAGGAGAGGTCTGGCTTTCTGAGGCTGATAAAGGAGAGGCCTGGCTTTCTGAGGCTGATAAAGGAGAGGCCTGACTTTCTATGGCTGAAAAAGGAGAGGCCTGGCTTTCTGAGGCTGATAAAGGAGAGGTCTGGCTTTCTGAGGTTGATAAAGGAGAGGCCTGGCTTTCTGAGGCTGATAAAGGAGAGGCCTGGCTTTCTGAGGCTGATAAAGGTTGCCGTGTCTCACTACAAAGTGAGTGCTGCTAATTTTATTTGTTTGTTTATTTGATTTGCTGATAACACTGATAACACTGATAACACTGATAACATTGATAACACTGATAACACTGATAACCGTGGTCATTTTGGTCACTATAATCGTGATATGACATTTTCATACAGTTTCAACACTAGTGAGACTCATGTCGCCTATGACGTGACTCTCTGCCAATAATTACATATAAAAGATTGGAGGATTCTAAATTAAAACCCGCCTCATGGGTCTCCCGGTGCCGGCTGGCACGGGTATCTGTAGCAACGCATTTTGCATTGGGATGCGGTGACTTAGACAGCTGAACCACTGGGGAGGCCCCATCCACAAAGTATCAAGATACAGAGAGGTGTTAGTGAAGGTTTATTGTCTTGCCAATAGCCCATAATGGGCTATAATAATACTGTACATGGTGTCCAGGTCAGGATAACCAAAACAGTTCTTTATTAAAGACTATCAGAAAGAATGTTGATACTTATTTATTTTGATTCAAAGCCATGAATGAGTGAGTCACTCAGCTTTATGTAGGTGCTGAGGCTATATGACTGAGTCACTCAGCTTTATGTAGGTGCTGAGGCTATATGACTGAGTCACTCAGCTTTATGTAGGTGCTGAGGCTATATGACTGAGTCACTCAGCTTTATGTAGGTGCTGAGGCTATATGACTGAGTCACTCAGCTTTATGTAGGTGCTGAGGCTATATGACTGAGTCACTCAGCTTTATGTAGGTGCTGAGGCTATATGACTGAGTCACTCAGCTTTATGTAGGTGCTGAGGCTATATGACTGTGCCATCAATGTAACGGTTCTCTTTTGGTGAAGGAGAGTCGGACCAAAATGCGGCGTGTAGATTGCGGTCCATGTTTAATCAACAAACGTAAAACACGAATCAATACAAAAACTACAAAAAAACAACAAACGTGGAAAGGTAACGAAAACCGAAACAGTCCTATCTGGTGCAAACACAGAGACAGGAACAATCACCTACAAACACACAGTGAAACCCAGGCTACCTAAATATGGTTCCCAATCAGAGACAATGACTAACACCTGCCTCTGATTGAGAACCATATCAGGCCAGACATAGAAATAGACAAACTAGACATGAAACATAGAATGCCCACTCAGCTCACACCCTGACCAACCAAAACATAGAAATATACAAAGTAAACTATGGTCAGGGTGTGACAGTACCCCCCCCCAAGGTGCGGACTCCGGCCGCAAAACCTGAACCTATAGGGGAGGGTCTGGGTGGGCATCTGTCCGCGGTGGTGGCTCTGGTGCTGGACGTGGCCCCCACTTCACCGTAGTCTTCCCCCACCTTGTCCGCTTCCGTGACCTCCTAGCCACGGCAACCCTACTTAATAACACGGGACAGAGGGGCAGCTCGGGACAGAGGGGTAGCTCGGGACAGAGGGGCTCTTCAGACTCCGACAGCACAGGAGAGGAGGAAGGCTCTGGCAGATCCTGGCTGACTGGCGGATCTGGAAGAGTCTGGCAGACTGGCGGATCTGGAAGAGTCTGTGAAAATTGAATTCAATCAGAAGCCACTGCCAGATTTCTGGATTGGACTGCGCTCAGAGTATCCTGTCTTGGCAAATCACGCTGTTAAGACACTATGTGAGAGTGGATTCTCGGCCCTCACCAGCATGAAAACTAAATACAGGCACAGACTGTGTGTGGAAAATGATTTAAGACAGACTCTCTCCAATACAACCCAACATTGCAGAGTTATGTGTATCCTTTCAAGCACACCCTTCTCATTAACCTGTGGTGAGTTATTTGATTAACAAATAAGGTTTTATATGTAAGATGGTTAAATAAAGAGCAAAATGATTGATTATTATTATTTGTGCCCTGGTCCTATAAGAGCTCTGTCACTTTCCACAAGCCGGGTTGTGACAAAAACTCACACTCATTTTTATGTTTAATAAATGTATCGTATAGTGTGTGTGTGGCAGGCTTACATTAATGGCAAAAACAACAACATTTGAGAGTGCGCTGACCCTGGTGCTAGAGGGGGTACAGCTGGAGGTTGAATGTTTGAAGGGGTACGGGACTATAAAAGCCTTAGATCAGTGGTTCCCAAGGTTAACTGCTGTCAAATGCCGCCTCCGTGTAGATTAGCACGCCAAGACACACACTAAATGATGGGGTACACACAAAGGACGAATTGTCAAAAGTTAACAAGGGGGGTGGTAAAAGTTGTGTAGGGGTGGTGGTGTTGGGTGGTTCTGTTAACGTGGGTTTTTTAGTCAACAAGGGGGATGGTATTAGTTGTGTAGGGGTGGTGGTGTTGGGTGGTTCTGTTAACGTGGGTTTTTTAGTCAACAAGGGGGGGTGCCATACACCCCCGATCTCCACTCAAATCCCCTGCGTCGTAAATAACCATTTGAGACCTGAATTGACATGAACTAACAATGGGATATCTGTTGCCGTACACCACAGGGGCTAGATTTCAGAGCTCAGTCAGACAATACGAATATCAGATGAGACCTCAATCATAATGTTAACAGTAAAGAGAAAACATCCTCTGTCTCACAAGACAGAAGTCTACAAAGGAAGACTGTGTAGAGGGTGAGGCAATGCCCAACACACACTCCAGGTCATTGGGCACCCAGTCACCCATACAAAGATTGCTTTTGTGAAACCAAAACAAAGGAGTTTAAAAGACGTCATGTGTTCACATGCGTTAACATTACGTCCAAATACCATGTGAAGAACAGTGAATGCATTCAAGGCTATCTTGTCACAATCATTAATATTAACTCACTTATTTTTGGGGGGGTATATGAAACATCTTTATCGGTCCTTGAGGAAAAGGCACGGTCTGCACGATTTAAAAAAATCTAGAATTGATGGATTAAATGGAAATCAAACCAAAGAGGAACCGTCTTCCATTGCTGCATGGGGTACTAAACTAGAATTGGCTTGGTCATATTCAGGGATTAGTAGCAGGTTATAATTGCATGGGGTACTAAACTAGAATTGGCTTGGTCATATTCAGGGATTAGTAGCAGGTTATAATAGCATGGGGTACTAAACTAGAATTGGCTTGGTCATAATCAGGGATTAGTAGCAGGTTATAATTGCATGGGGTACGAAACTAGAATTGGCTTGGTCAAATTCAGGGATTAGTAGCAGGTTATAATTGCATGGGGTACTAAACTAGAATTGGCTTGGTCATATTCAGGGATTAGTAGCAGATTATAATTGCATGGGGTACTAAACTAGAATTGGCTTGGTCATATTCAGGGATTAGTAGCAGATTATAATTGCATGGGGTACTAAACGAGAATTGGATTGGTCATATTCAGGGATTAGTAGCAGGTTATAATTGCATGGGGTACAAACTAGAATTGGCTTGGTCAAATTCAGGGATTAGTAGCAGGTTATAATTGCATGGGGTACTAAACTAGAATTGGCTTGGTCATATTCAGGGATTAGTAGCAGGTTATAATTGCATGGGGTACTAAACTAGAATTGGCTTGGTCATATTCAGGGATTAGTAGCAGGTTATAATTGCATGGGGTACTAAACTAGAATTGGCTTGGCCATATTCAGGGATTAGTAACAGATTATAATTGCATGGGGTACTAAACTAGAATTGGCTTGGCCATATTCAGGGATTAGTAGCAGGTTATAATTGCATGGGGTACTAAACTAGAATTGGCTTGGCCATATTCAGGGATTAGTAGCAGATTATAATTGCACGGGGTACTAAACTAGAATTGGCTTGGTCATATTCAGCGATTAGTAGCAGATTATAATTGCATGGGGTACTAAACTAGAATTGGCTTGGTCATATTCAGGGATTAGTGGCAGATTATAATTGCATGGGGTACTAAACTAGAATTGGCTTGGCCATATTCAGGGATTAGTAGCAGGTTATAATTGCATGGGGTACTAAACTAGAATTGGCTTGGTCATATTCATGGATTAGTAGCAGGTTATAATTGCATGGGATACTAAACTAGAATTGGCTTGGTCATATTCAGGGATTAGTAGCAGGTTATAATTGCATGGGGTACTAAACTAGAATTGGCTTGGTCATATTCAGGGATTAGTAGCAGGTTATAACTGCATGGGGTATTAAACTAGAATTGGCTTGGCCATATTCAGGGATTAGTAGCAGGTTATAATTGCATGGGGTACTAAACTAGAATTGGCTTGGCCATGTTCAGGGATTAGTAGCAGATTATAATTGCATGGGGTACTAAACTAGAATTGGCTTGGCCATATTCAGGGATTAGTAGCAGGTTATAATTGCATGGGGTACTAAACTAGAATTGGCTTGGTCATATTCATGGATTAGTAGCAGATTATAATTGCATGGGGTACTAAACTAGAATTGGCTTGGTCATATTCAGGGATTAGTAGCAGATTATAATTGCATGGGGTACTAAACTAGAATTGGCTTGGTCATATTCAGGGATTAGTAGCAGATTATAATTGCATGGGGTACTAAACTAGAATTGGCTTAGCCATATTCAGGGGTTAGTAGCTGGTTATAATTGCATGGGGTACTAAACTAGAATTGGCTTGGTCATATTCATGGATTAGTAGCAGGTTATAATTGCATGGGGTACTAAACTAGAATTGGCTTGGTCATATTCCGGGATTAGTAGCAGGTTATAATTGCATGAGGTACTAAACTAGAATTGGCTTGGTCATATTCATGGATTAGTAGCAGGTTATAATTGCATGGGGTACTAAACTAGAATTGGCTTGGTCATAATCAGGGATTAGTAGCAGGTTATAATTGCATGGGGTACGAAACTAGAATTGGCTTGGTCATATTCAGGGATTAGTAGCAGATTATAATTGCATGGGGTACTAAACTAGAATTGGCTTGGTCATATTCAGGGATTAGTAGCAGATTATAATTGCATGGGGTACTAAACTAGAATTGGATTGGTCATATTCAGGGATTAGTAGCAGGTTATAATTGCATGGGGTACAAACTAGAATTGGCTTGGTCAAATTCAGGGATTAGTAGCAGGTTATAATTGCATGGGGTACTAAACTAGAATTGGCTTGGTCATATTCAGGGATTAGTAGCAGGTTATAATTGCATGGGGTACTAAACTAGAATTGGCTTGGTCATATTCAGGGATTAGTAGCAGGTTATAATTGCATGGGGTACTAAACTAGAATTGGCTTGGCCATATTCAGGGATTAGTAACAGATTATAATTGCATGGGGTACTAAACTAGAATTGGCTAGGCCATATTCAGGGATTAGTAGCAGATTATAATTGCAAGGGGTACTAAACTAGAATTGGCTTGGTCATATTCAGGGATTAGTATCAGATTATAATTGCATGGGGTACTAAACTAGAATTGGCTTGGTCATATTCAGGGATTAGTAGCAGGTTATAATTGCATGGGTTACTAAACTAGAATTGGCTTGGTCATATTCAGGGATTAGTAGCAGATTATAATTGCATGGGGTACTAAACTAGAATTGGCTTGGTCATATTCATGGATTAGTAGCAGGTTATAATTGCATGGGGTACTAAACTAGAATTGGCTTGGTCATATTCAGGGATTAGTAGCAGGTTATAATTGCATGGGGTACTAAACTAGAATTGGCTTGGTCAAATTCAGGGATTAGTAACAGATTATAATTGCATGGGGTACTAAACTAGAATTGGCTTGGCCATATTCAGGGATTAGTAGCAGATTATAATTGCAAGGGGTACTAAACTAGAATTGGCTTGGTCATATTCAGGGATTAGTATCAGATTATAATTGCATGGGGTACTAAACTAGAATTGGCTTGGTCATATTCAGGGATTAGAAGCAGGTTATAATTGCATGGGTTACTAAACTAGAATTGGCTTGGTCATATTCAGGGATTAGTAGCAGATCATAATTGCATGGGGTACTAAACTAGAATTGGCTTGGTCATATTCAGGGATAAGTAGCAGGTTATAATTGCATGGGGTACTAAACTAGAATTGGCTTGGCCATATTCAGGGATTAGTAGCAGATTATAATTGCATGGGGTACTAAACTAGAATTGGCTTGGTCATATTCAGGGATTAGTAGCAGATTATAATTGCATGGGGTACTAAACTAGAATTGGCTTGGTCATATTCAGGGATTAGTAGCAGATTATAATTGCATGGGGTACTAAACTAGAATTGGCTTGGCCATATTCAGGGGTTAGTAGCTGGTTATAATTGCATGGGGTACTAAACTAGAATTGGCTTGGTCATATTCATGGATTAGTAGCAGGTTATAATTGCATGGGGAACTAAACTAGAATTGGCTTGGTCATATTCCGGGATTAGTAGCAGGTTATAATTGCATGAGGTACTAAACTAGAATTGGCTTGGTCATATTCATGGATTAGTAGCAGGTTATAATTGCATGGGGTACTAAACTAGAATTGGCTTGGTCATAATCAGGGATTAGTAGCAGGTTATAATTGCATGGGGTACGAAACTAGAATTGGCTTGGTCATATTCAGGGATTAGTAGCAGATTATAATTGCATGGGGTACTAAACTAGAATTGGCTTGGTCATATTCAGGGATTAGTAGCAGATTATAATTGCATGGGGTACTAAACTAGAAATGGATTGGTCATATTCAGGGATTAGTAGCAGGTTATAATTGCATGGGGTACAAACTAGAATTGGCTTGGTCAAATTCAGGGATTAGTAGCAGGTTATAATTGCATGGGGTACTAAACTAGAATTGGCTTGGTCATATTCAGGGATTAGTAGCAGGTTATAATTGCATGGGGTACTAAACTAGAATTGGCTTGGTAATATTCAGGGATTAGTAGCAGGTTATAATTGCATGGGGTACTAAACTAGAATTGGCTTGGTCATATTCATGGATTAGTAGCAGATTATAATTGCATGGGGTACTAAACTAGAATTGGCTTGGTCATATTCAGGGATAAGTAGCAGGTTATAATTGCATGGGGTACTAAACTAGAATTGGCTTGGCCATATTCAGGGATTAGTAGCAGATTATAATTGCACGGGGTACTAAACTAGAATTGGCTTGGTCATATTCAGGGATTAGTAGCAGATTATAATTGCACGGGGTACTAAACTAGAATTGGCTTGGTCATATTCAGGGATTAGTAGCAGGTTATAATTGCATGGGTTACTAAACTAGAATTGGCTTGGTCATATTCAGGGATTAGTAGCAGATTATAATTGCATGGGGTATTAACTAGAATTGGCTTGGCCATATTCAGGGATTAGTAGCAGATTATAATTGCATGGGGTACTAAACTAGAATTGGCTTGGTCATATTCAGGGATTAGTGGCAGATTATAATTGCATGGGGTACTAAACTAGAATTGGCTTGGCCATATTCAGGGATTAGTAGCAGGTTATAATTGCATGGGGTACTAAACTAGAATTGGCTTGGTCATATTCATGGATTAGTAGCAGGTTATAATTGCATGGGGTACTAAACTAGAATTGGCTTGGCCATGTTCAGGGATTAGTAGCAGATTATAATTGCATGGGGTACTAAACTAGAATTGGCTTGGCCATATTCAGGGATTAGTAGCAGGTTATAATTGCATGGGGTACTAAACTAGAATTGGCTTGGTCATATTCAGGGATTAGTAGCAGATTATAATTGCATGGGGTACTAAACTAGAATTGGCTTGGTCATATTCAGGGATTAGTAGCAGATTATAATTGCATGGGGTACTAAACTAGAATTGGCTTGGTCATATTCAGGGATTAGTAGCAGATTATAATTGCATGGGGTACTAAACTAGAATTGGCTTGGCCATATTCAGGGGTTAGTAGCTGGTTATAATTGCATGGGGTACTAAACTAGAATTGGCTTGGTCATATTCATGGATTAGTAGCAGGTTATAATTGCATGGGGTACTAAACTAGAATTGGATTGGTCATATTCAGGGATTAGTAGCAGGTTATAATTGCATGGGGTACAAACTAGAATTGGCTTGGTCAAATTCAGGGATTAGTAGCAGGTTATAATTGCATGGGGTACTAAACTAGAATTGGCTTGGTCATATTCAGGGATTAGTAGCAGGTTATAATTGCATGGGGTACTAAACTAGAATTGGCTTGGTCATATTCAGGGATTAGTAGCAGGTTATAATTGCATGGGGTACTAAACTAGAATTGGCTTGGTCATATTCAGGGATTAGTAGCAGGTTATAATTGCATGGGGTACTAAACTAGAATTGGCTTGGCCATATTCAGGGATTAGTAACAGATTATAATTGCATGGGGTACTAAACTAGAATTGGCTTGGCCATATTCAGGGATTAGTAGCAGGTTATAATTGCATGGGTTACTAAACTAGAATTGGCTTGGTCATAATCAGGGATTAGTAGCAGATTATAATTGCATGGGGTACTAAACTAGAATTGGCTTGGTCATATTCATGGATTAGTAGCAGGTTATAATTGCATGGGGTACTAAACTAGAATTGGCTTGGTCATATTCAGGGATTAGTAGCAGGTTATAATTGCATGGGGTACTAAACTAGAATTGGCTTGGTCAAATTCAGGGATTAGTAACAGATTATAATTGCATGGGGTACTAAACTAGAATTGGCTTGGCCATATTCAGGGATTAGTAGCAGATTATAATTGCAAGGGGTACTAAACTAGAATTGGCTTGGTCATATTCAGGGATTAGTATCAGATTATAATTGCATGGGGTACTAAACTAGAATTGGCTTGGTCATATTCAGGGATTAGAAGCAGGTTATAACTGCATGGGTTACTAAACTAGAATTGGCTTGGTCATATTCAGGGATTAGTAGCAGATTATAATTGCATGGGGTACTAAACTAGAATTGGCTTGGTCATATTCAGGGATAAGTAGCAGGTTATAATTGCATGGGGTACTAAACTAGAATTGGCTTGGCCATATTCAGGGATTAGTAGCAGATTATAATTGCATGGGGTACTAAACTAGAATTGGCTTGGTCATATTCAGGGATTAGTAGCAGATTATAATTGCATGGGGTACTAAACTAGAATTGGCTTGGTCATATTCAGGGATTAGTAGCAGATTATAATTGCATGGGGTACTAAACTAGAATTGGCTTGGCCATATTCAGTGGTTAGTAGCTGGTTATAATTGCATGGGGTACTAAACTAGAATTGGCTTGGTCATATTCATGGATTAGTAGCAGGTTATAATTGCATGGGGAACTAAACTAGAATTGGCTTGGTCATATTCCGGGATTAGTAGCAGGTTATAATTGCATGAGGTACTAAACTAGAATTGGCTTGGTCATATTCATGGATTAGTAGCAGGTTATAATTGCATGGGGTACTAAACTAGAATTGGCTTGGTCATAATCAGGGATTAGTAGCAGGTTATAATTGCATGGGGTACGAAACTAGAATTGGCTTGGTCATATTCAGGGATTAGTAGCAGATTATAATTGCATGGGGTACTAAACTAGAATTGGCTTGGTCATATTCAGGGATTAGTAGCAGATTATAATTGCATGGGGTACTAAACTAGAATTGGATTGGTCATATTCAGGGATTAGTAGCAGGTTATAATTGCATGGGGTACAAACTAGAATTGGCTTGGTCAAATTCAGGGATTAGTAGCAGGTTATAATTGCATGGGGTACTAAACTAGAATTGGCTTGGTCATATTCAGGGATTAGTAGCAGGTTATAATTGCATGGGGTACTAAACTAGAATTGGCTTGGTCATATTCAGGGATTAGTAGCAGGTTATAATTGCATGGGGTACTAAACTAGAATTGGCTTGGCCATATTCAGGGATTAGTAACAGATTATAATTGCATGGGGTACTAAACTAGAATTGGCTTGGCCATATTCAGGGATTAGTAGCAGATTATAATTGCAAGGGGTACTAAACTAGAATTGGCTTGGCCATATTCAGGGATTAGTAGCAGGTTATAATTGCATGGGGTACTAAACTAGAATTGGCTTGGTCATATTCATGGATTAGTAGCAGGTTATAATTGCATGGGGTACTAAACTAGAATTGGCTTGGTCATATTCAGGGATAAGTAGCAGGTTATAATTGCATGGGGTACTAAACTAGAATTGGCTTGGCCATATTCAGGGATTAGTAGCAGATTATAATTGCACGGGGTACTAAACTAGAATTGGCTTGGTCATATTCAGGGATTAGTAGCAGGTTATAATTGCATGGGTTACTAAACTAGAATTGGCTTGGTCATATTCAGGGATTAGTAGCAGATTATAATTGCATGGGGTACTAAACTAGAATTGGCTTGGCCATATTCAGGGATTAGTAGCAGATTATAATTGCATGGGGTACTAAACTAGAATTGGCTTGGTCATATTCAGGGATTAGTAGCAGATTATAATTGCATGGGGTACTAAACTAGAATTGGCTTGGCCATATTCAGGGGTTAGTAGCTGGTTATAATTGCATGGGGTACTAAACTAGAATTGGCTTGGTCATATTCATGGATTAGTAGCAGATTATAATTGCATGGGGTACTAAACTAGAATTGGCTTGGCCATATTCAGGGATTAGTAGCAGGTTATAATTGCATGGGGTACTAAACTAGAATTGGCTTGGTCATATTCAGGGATTAGTAGCAGATTATAATTGCATGGGGTACTAAACTAGAATTGGCTTGGTCATATTCAGGGATTAGTAGCAGATTATAATTGCATGGGGTACTAAACTAGAATTGGCTTGGTCATATTCAGGGATTAGTAGCAGATTATAATTGCATGGGGTACTAAACTAGAATTGGCTTGGCCATATTCAGGGGTTAGTAGCTGGTTATAATTGCATGGGGTACTAAACTAGAATTGGCTTGGTCATATTCATGGATTAGTAGCAGGTTATAATTGCATGGGGTACTAAACTAGAATTGGCTTGGTCATATTCCGGGATTAGTAGCAGGTTATAATTGCATGAGGTACTAAACTAGAATTGGCTTGGTCATATTCAGGGATTAGTAGCAGGTTATAATTGCATGGGTTACTAAACTAGAATTGGCTTGGTCATATTCAGGGATTAGTAGCAGATTATAATTGCATGGGGTACTAAACTAGAATTGGCTTGGTCATATTCAGGGGTTAGTAGCAGGTTATAATTGCATGGGGTACTAAACTAGAATTGGCTTGGCCATATTCAGGGATTAGTAGCAGATTATAATTGCAAGGGGTACTAAACTAGAATTGGCTTGGCCATATTCAGGGATTAGTAGCAGGTTATAATTGCATGGGGTACTAAACTAGAATTGGCTTGGTCATATTCATGGATTAGTAGCAGGTTATAATTGCATGGGGTACTAAACTAGAATTGGCTTGGTCATATTCAGGGATAAGTAGCAGGTTATAATTGCATGGGGTACTAAACTAGAATTGGCTTGGCCATATTCAGGGATTAGTAGCAGATTATAATTGCACGGGGTACTAAACTAGAATTGGCTTGGTCATATTCAGGGATTAGTAGCAGATTATAATTGCACGGGGTACTAAACTAGAATTGGCTTGGTCATATTCAGGGATTAGTAGCAGGTTATAATTGCATGGGTTACTAAACTAGAATTGGCTTGGTCATATTCAGGGATTAGTAGCAGATTATAATTGCATGGGGTACTAAACTAGAATTGGCTTGGCCATATTCAGGGATTAGTAGCAGATTATAATTGCATGGGGTACTAAACTAGAATTGGCTTGGTCATATTCAGGGATTAGTGGCAGATTATAATTGCATGGGGTACTAAACTAGAATTGGCTTGGCCATATTCAGGGATTAGTAGCAGGTTATAATTGCATGGGGTACTAAACTAGAATTGGCTTGGTCATATTCATGGATTAGTAGCAGGTTATAATTGCATGGGGTACTAAACTAGAATTGGCTTGGCCATGTTCAGGGATTAGTAGCAGATTATAATTGCATGGGGTACTAAACTAGAATTGGCTTGGTCATATTCATGGATTAGTAGCAGGTTATAATTGCATGGGGTACTAAACTAGAATTGGCTTGGTCATATTCCGGGATTAGTAGCAGGTTATAATTGCATGAGGTACTAAACTAGAATTGGCTTGGTCATATTCAGGGATTAGTAGCAGGTTATAATTGCATGGGGTATTAAACTAGAATTGGCTTGGCCATATTCAGGGATTAGTAGCAGGTTATAATTGCATGGGGTACTAAACTAGAATTGGCTTGGCCATATTCAGGGATTAGTAGCAGGTTATAATTGCATGGGTTACTAAACTAGAATTGGCTTGGTCATATTCAGGGATTAGTAGCAGATTATAATTGCATGGGGTACTAAACTAGAATTGGCTTGGTCATATTCAGGGATTAGTAGCAGGTTATAATTGCATGGGGTACTAAACTAGAATTGGCTTGGCCATATTCAGGGATTAGTAGCAGATTATAATTGCAAGGGGTACTAAACTAGAATTGGCTTGGCCATATTCAGGGATTAGTAGCAGGTTATAATTGCATGGGGTACTAAACTAGAATTGGCTTGGTCATATTCATGGATTAGTAGCAGGTTATAATTGCATGGGGTACTAAACTAGAATTGGCTTGGTCATATTCAGGGATTAGTAGCAGATTATAATTGCATGGGGTACTAAACTAGAATTGGCTTGGCCATATTCAGGGATTAGTAGCAGATTATAATTGCACGGGGTACTAAACTAGAATTGGCTTGGTCATATTCAGGGATTAGTAGCAGATTATAATTGCACGGGGTACTAAACTAGAATTGGCTTGGTCATATTCAGGGATTAGTAGCAGGTTATAATTGCATGGGTTACTAAACTAGAATTGGCTTGGTCATATTCAGGGATTAGTAGCAGATTATAATTGCATGGGGTACTAAACTAGAATTGGCTTGGCCATATTCAGGGATTAGTAGCAGATTATAATTGCATGGGGTACTAAACTAGAATTGGCTTGGTCATATTCAGGGATTAGTGGCAGATTATAATTGCATGGGGTACTAAACTAGAATTGGCTTGGCCATATTCAGGGATTAGTAGCAGGTTATAATTGCATGGGGTACTAAACTAGAATTGGCTTGGTCATATTCATGGATTAGTAGCAGGTTATAATTGCATGGGGTACTAAACTAGAATTGGCTTGGCCATGTTCAGGGATTAGTAGCAGATTATAATTGCATGGGGTACTAAACTAGAATTGGCTTGGCCATATTCAGGGATTAGTAGCAGGTTATAATTGCATGGGGTACTAAACTAGAATTGGCTTGGTCATATTCAGGGATTAGTAGCAGATTATAATTGCATGGGGTACTAAACTAGAATTGGCTTGGTCATATTCAGGGATTAGTAGCAGATTATAATTGCATGGGGTACTAAACTAGAATTGGCTTGGTCATATTCAGGGATTAGTAGCAGATTATAATTGCATGGGGTACTAAACTAGAATTGGCTTGGCCATATTCAGGGGTTAGTAGCTGGTTATAATTGCATGGGGTACTAAACTAGAATTGGCTTGGTCATATTCATGGATTAGTAGCAGGTTATAATTGCATGGGGTACTAAACTAGAATTGGCTTGGTCATATTCCGGGATTAGTAGCAGGTTATAATTGCATGAGGTACTAAACTAGAATTGGCTTGGTCATATTCAGGGATTAGTAGCAGGTTATAATTGCATGGGGTATTAAACTAGAATTGGCTTGGCCATATTCAGGGATTAGTAGCAGGTTATAATTGCATGGGGTACTAAACTAGAATTGGCTTGGCCATATTCAGGGATTAGTAGCAGGTTATAATTGCATGGGTTACTAAACTAGAATTGGCTTGGTCATATTCAGGGATTAGTAGCAGATTATAATTGCATGGGGTACTAAACTAGAATTGGCTTGGTCATATTCAGGGATTAGTAGCAGGTTATAATTGCATGGGGTACTAAACTAGAATTGGCTTGGCCATGTTCAGGGATTAGTAGCAGATTATAATTGCATGGGGTACTAAACTAGAATTGGCTTGGCCATATTCAGGGATTAGTAGCAGATTATAATTGCATGGGGTACTAAACTAGAATTGGCTTGGTCATATTCAGGGATTAGTAGCAGGTTATAATTGCATGGGGTACTAAACTAGAATTGGCTTGGTCATATTCAGGGATTAGTAGCAGGTTATAATTGCATGGGGTACTAAACTAGAATTGGCTTGGTCATATTCAGGGATTAGTAGCAGATTATAATTGCATGGGGTACTAAACTAGAATTGGCTTGGTCATATTCAGGGATTAGTAGCAGGTTATAATTGCATGGGGTACTAAACTAGAATTGGCTTGGTCATATTCAGGGATTAGTAGCAGGTTATAATTGCATGGGGTACTAAACTAGAATTGGCTTGGTCATATTCAGGGATTAGTAGCAGGTTATAATTGCATGGGGTACTAAACTAGAATTGGCTTGGCCATGTTCAGGGATTAGTAGCAGATTATAATTGCATGGGGTACTAAACTAGAATTGGCTTGGCCATATTCAGGGATTAGTAGCAGATTATAATTGCATGGGGTACTAAACTAGAATTGGCTTGGTCATATTCAGGGTTTAGTAGCAGGTTATAATTGCATGGGGTACTAAACTAGAATTGGCTTGGTCATATTCAGGGATTAGTAGCGGATTATAAGTGCATGGGGTACTAAACTAGAATTGGCTTGGCCATATTCAGGGATTAGTAGCAGGTTATAATTGCATGGGGTACTAAACTAGAATTGGCTTGGTCATATTCAGGGATTAGTACCGGATTATAAGTGCATGGGGTACTAAACTAGAATTGGCTTGGCCATATTCAGGGATTAGTAGCAGATTATAATTGAGGACAGATCTGTGCCCATTAAGACATTAAATGGCTAGAGTTCCAGCTATCCATTAATCCTCTATGTCGTAAAGGACCATTCGACAAAACTGAAAAAATATAGCAAGCTAAAGACCTCCTTTTGCAAGTGGAAAGAAAACAGTAGACAGAAACTTACTAGCTATGTTAGCCTACTGGACTGATAGAGAGCTACTGTCTCAAGTTCTTGTTGGGGCGAGTGACTCTGAACTTACAATGGCTAGCCCCAAGTCTTTATATATATATTTCTTGTGCTTTATGCTATTTGTCTCATGACTCCTGCATGCTTTGTTGACTATGAACTTGCTTGTTTACCCAACTGTGGGACAGACTGTTTGTTCCCACACTCGGGACTCGGACTCTCTATTGGATACACAGACTCTTGGCCTCCCATCCTATTCTAACCACCTCTCGCCAGCTTTGTATTCATGTTATCTGATGAAATCTCTGTAAAATATGATCTTGTTGCCATCTGATGCACATTAAAATTTCATAACACAGCTCTCCCTGACCTCTATATACAGTGGGGCAAAAAGTATTTAGTCAACCACCAATTGTGAAAGTTCTCCCACTTAAAAAGATGAGAGAGGCCTGTAATTTTCATCATAGGTACACTTCAACTATGACAGACAAAATGAGAAAAAAAATCCAGAAAATCACATTGTAGGATTTTTTATGAATTTATTTGCAAATGATGATGGAAAATAAGTATTTGTCATGTTTGACAGTCTCCTGGAGGGGAAGGAGTCTCTCCAAAAAATTACCATATCACAGTCTGCCAATATGGACAGCCCCATCAAGAGGATCCTCCTGGATGATGTATTTGGGAGAGAGTGGTAATCAGCCTGAAACCTATAGCAGTAGCCATTGCACGGATTGAGGGAGACAATGTCATCCGGTTTGATGTTCAGACTCTGCTTGCAGATGTAAGAGAAGAAATCCGCACTGCCCTGCCCACTCCACTGTTGCTCCAAGCAGAGGAAACTGCAGTTCTGAAATACATCAAAAAGCGTGAAGACTTCTGCCTGAAGCTCATATACCCCGCAGCGTACATGTTGGACCCCAAGTATGCTGGCAAGAGCATCCTGTCTGGTGTAGAGATCAACAAGGTCATCACTACCGTGTCTCGCCACCTTGGCCTGGATGAGGGCACGGTTCTTGGCAGTCTAGCGAAGTACATGGGATGGAGATGCAATATGACAGTCGTGCCAACATATCTCATCAGCCACCTGGTGGAAGGGACTTTGTGGATCTGAGGCTCTTTCCCTTGTTGTCTCCATCCTCCTCCAAATCCCACCAACACCAGCCACCTCAGATAACAACTGGTCCTTGTTTGGGAACACACACACCAAAGCACGCAACAGGCTGACCAATACAAGGGTTGAAAAATTGGTGGCCCTCCGGGCAAATTTGAGGCTTTTTGAGCCTGACAACGAGCCATCCTCAACAAGGTTGGAAAGTGACAGTGAAGATGAGGCCTCAGAGTCTGATGTTCAAGAGGTGGACATTGAGGAGGTCCAGGGAGAAGACATGGAAGCCAGAGAGGGAGACAACCAACGCTTTAGTTTCTAGACGGTCATTCTATTATATGTTGAAAACATATATATATATTTTTTTGACTAAACAAAAGATGTGATGGATCATTAGGGGTCATTCAATATTCCCTTTATTTTGTTGTTCAGTGAAATCATCCCATGTGAAGAGTCAACTCATTTAATTAAAGTTCAATTCATAAATGTTTTTTTTTTTTTTTCTATTGGAAGGATTTAATCATTTGCAATTATGTCTACTTATGATAAGGTAAAAGGTTTATGTTTCTGTCTCCATATGATATGGTATATATATATCCAATGCAAAAAACATCTACATTTAAATGGTATTAATATTAAATTAGCATATATTTCCGTTAATTCCCATATATTCCCATGGAAAGTTTCCACCTCTGAATATTCCCCAAAATGTGCAACCCTACAAAGCAAAAACAGGTTTTTAGAAATTTTTTCAAATGTTTTAAAATAAAAAACAGAAATATCATTTACATAAGTATCAAATTATATTTGTCACACCTTCCCGAATAGAACAGGTGTACATCTTACAGTGAAATGCTTAATTACAAGCCCTTAACCAACAATGCAGTTAAGAAAATATTTACTAAATAAACTAAAGTAAAGCACCTATGGCAGCAGCTAGAGCCTCTAGTCTTCTTGGGTTTGACGCTACAAGCTTGACACACCTGTATTTGGGGAGTTTCTCCCATTTTTCTCTGCCGATCCTCTCAAGCTCTGTCAGGTTGGATGGGGAACGTTGCTGCACAGCTATTTTCAGTTCACTCCAAAGATGTTAGATCGGGTTCAAGTCCGGGCTCTGGCTGGGCCACTCAAGGACATTCAGAGCCTTGTCCCGAAGCAACTCCTGCGTTGTCTCGGCTGTGTGCTTAGGGTCATTATTCTGTTGGAAGGTGAACCTTCACCCCAGTCTGAGGACCTGATCGCTCTGGAGGAGGTTTTCATCAAGGATCTCTCTGTACTTTGCTCCGTTGATTTTGCCTTGATCTATACTAGTCTCCCAGTCTCTGCTGTTGAAACACATCCCCACAACATGATGCTGCCACCACTATGCTTCACTGTAGTGATGGTGTCAGGTTTCCTCCAGACGTAATGTTTGGCATTCAGGCCAACGAGTTCAATCTTGGTTTCAGCAGACCAGAAATTCTTGTTTCTCATTGTGTGAGAGTCTTTAGGTGCCTTTTGGCAAACTCCAAGCGGGCTGTCATGTGCCTTTTACTGAGGAGTGGCTTCCGTCTAGCCACTCTACCATAAAGGCCTGATTGGTGGAGTGCTGCAGAGATGGTTGTCCTGTCTCGGAGCGCTACTGACAATTCCTTCAACCTCATGGCTTGGTTTTTGCTGTGACATGCACTGTCAACTGATGGAACCTTTTATAAACAGTTGTGTGCTTCTCCAAATCTGTACATTGAATGATCCTATCTAGACCTAATCTATTTCAGAAGATCGGCACTGACTGCAATGCATATCACAAAGGGTCAATTTCAAGTCTCATAGCAAAGGGTCTGAATATTTACGTAAATAAGGTATCAGTTTTTTATTTAAAATAAAATTGCAAACATTTCCAAAAACTTGTTTTTGCTTTTGTCATTATGTGGTATTGTGTGTAGATTGCTAAGGATGTTTCATTTATTTAATCTGTTTTAGAATAAGGCTGTAAAATAACATTTGGAAAAAGTCAAGGGGTCTGAATACTTTCTGAAGTATATTAAAATAATTGTATCATGGGAAACCTGTTTAATGTTATAGAAGTTAAAGGATGTATTCATAAATTATATCTAATCATCTCAGCCTATCAATCCCAATGTCAACTGCCTCCGGATCATGAATTCAACATGTTATCCCAATTTACTTTCTTGAATGATGATTGATCATTTTTTAATTGTTTTTATTGACCATGGATCAATTACTGTACATTGAATTATCCTCTCTAGGTCTAATCTATTTCAGGAGATCGGCACTGACTGCAACGCATATCACAAAGGCTCAAAGCCAAAAGTCATAGCACATGACCTTTGTAGGCCACTTAAACATTGTGACCACAAATCCCAAGACAGTTGACTGGTCTCCAACGTTTGGCCTGTTATAGACATCAATAAGTGTTTCCAAGTGTCTCGAAAATGCTTATCTACATGCCAACAAGACAGAAAGACAACACGCAGACAAAGACAGGGACAGCAGTTTGTTTCTTCAAACAGAGACAGAATTAGCCATGCTTGATGGAAAGAGAGAGCAGGGAGATGTAGGCCACTGACAGGACAGACAGACAGACAGACAGACAGACAGACAGACAGACAGACAGACAGACAGACAGACAGACAGACAGACAGACAGACAGACAGACAGACAGACAGACAGACAGACAGACAGACAGACAGACAGACAGACAGACAGACAGACAGAACAGACAGACAGACAGACAGACAGACAGACAGACAAGACAGACAGACAGACAGACGACAGACAGACGACAGACAGACAGACGACAGACAGACAGACAGACAGACAGACAGACAGACAGACAGACAGACAGACAGACAGACGACAGACAGACAGACAGACAACAGACAGACAGACAGACAGACAGACAGACAGACCGAGACGACAGACAGACAGACTACAGACAGACAGACAAGACAGACAGACAGACAGACAGACAGACAGACAGACAGACAGACAGACAGACAGACAGACAGACAGACAGACAGACAGACAGACAGACAGACAGACAACAGACAGACAGACGACAACAGACAGACAGACAGACAGACAGACAGAGCAGACAGACAGAACAGACAGACGACAGACAGACAGACAGACAGACAGACAGACAGACAGAACAGACAGACAGACAGACAGACAGACAGACAGACAGACAGACAGACAGACAGACAGACAGACAGACAGACAGACAGACAGACAGAAGACGACAGACAGACAGACAGACAGACAGACAGACAGACAGACAGACAGACAGACAGACAGACAGACAGACAGACAGACAGACAGACAGACAGACAGACAGACAGACAGACAGACAGACAGACAGACAGACAGACAGACAGACAGACAGACAGACAGACAGACAGACAGACAGACAGACAGACAGACAGACAGACAGACAGACAGACAGACAGACAGACAGACAGACAGACAGACAGACAGACAGACAGACAGACAGACAGACAGACAGACAGCACAGACAGACAGACAGACAGACAGACAGACAGACAGACAGACAGACAGACAGACAGACAGACAGACAGACAGACAGACAGACAGACAGACAGACAGACAGACAGACAGACAGACAGACAGACAGACAGACAGACAGACAGACAGACAGACAGACAGACAGACAGACAGACAGACAGACAGACAGACAGACAGACAGACAGACAGACAGACAGACAGACAGACAGACAGACAGACAGACAGACAGACAGACAGACAGACAGACAGACAGACAGACAGACAGACAGACAGACAGACAGACAGACAGACAGACAGACAGACAGACAGACAGACAGACAGACAGACAGACAGACAGACAGACAGACAGACAGACAGACAGACAGACAGACAGACAGACAGACAGACAGACAGACAGACAGACAGACAGACAGACAGACAGACAGACAGACAGACAGACAGACAGACAGACAGACAGACAGACAGACAGACAGACAGACAGACAGACAGACAGACAGACAGACAGACAGACAGACAGACAGACAGACAGACAGACAGACAGACAGACAGACAGACAGACAGACAGACAGACAGACGACAGACAGACAGACAGACAGACAGACAGACAGACAGACAGACAGACAGACAGACAGACAGAGACAGAACAAGACAGACAGACAGACAGACAGACAGACAGACAGACAGACAGACAGACAGACAGACAGACAGCGAGAGAGAGACACAAAGACAGACAGACAGACAGACAGACAGACAGACAGACAGACAGACAGACAGACAGACAGACAGACAGACAGACAGACAGACAGACAGAGAGCTACAGACAGCGAGAGAGAGACACAAAGACAGAGCGGGAAAGAGAGACAGAGAGACAGCCGTGTGTAGCAGCTGTGAGATGAGATAATGCTGGGCTACTGTATATGGCACAGCCTGGACAAGACAGACTACCCCAGGGCACTGCCAGAGATGCCAGGGTTGATAACTAGTTTTGGCCATGTTGGAACCAAATGTTCCATGACAATAAAATTGTAATTTACATCCTTAGTAAAATGTAATGATCTTTGAACTATGGGTGCCAAAATGGACAAACACTCAAACTGAGCTGTACATCTACAGAGCTCTGGGATGACTGACACTTGTCTCCTCCAAATGAGTCCCAAAGCAAGCCTATAGGATTGGCATGATTCCACATTCCCGATGACAATATATATATCTTTTTTAGGACATATAGTATGCCAGTTTTGGGATCTTTTTGGATTCATTTTCTGCAGTAGACCCATTGAGTACCCACACAAAGCATGTGCTTACTACCTGTCCTCTCTCGGCAAAGCTTTAATGTGCACAAAAATGTACAATCAAGATCACTTTATTGATCAATTACACACAAGGTCCAACTGAAATCTGACTTCGGCTTTTGATCCAACCCCTCCAACACACACAAAGAGAGAGAGATGCTGCCATACGGGCAGCTGTGTTGTGATGGGTTAAGTGCCTTGCTCAAGGGCACAATGGCATTGAGCATTTGATACCAGCGATCCTCCGGTTGCCAGCTCAATTCCAGACAGATTTTTCCCATCCGACTGGTATTTTGAACCGGAAACCCTCCGGGTGCTGGCTGGCTCGCCTCTCTACCCACTAGGCCACCAACTGCCCCCTTTTGTAGAGCACTTGTCTCTAAGACTATTGGCCATTAAACTTCTCCACCAACGGGAGAACAGTACAGTAGGGACTAATTCATCACAGGATTTTAGTGCTCTAACGCAGAGCGCTGTGGCTAAGTGACCCGGCCACCCGTCCACAGGAAAATCTAATTGCGCGGACACATTTATGATCTGGATGAGTTATCGTCTGATAGGAGAGCTGAATAAGCACAATAAAATCAGCATGGTAACTAAGTCTGTCACTGCCTAACACACATTTTTGATCTATCATATTGAGGGCAACCCATTAAAACTCCATTGAGGTATCACTGATTTAATATACTGACGGTGTAAGAACTTAGTCAATGACCTCCATTCAATGGTTGTGGACTGTGTTGCCTGACGGATTAAAACCCCTCCCGAGTCCCAGTGACAGACAGAGAAGTATAACGGAGGAATTGTCAACCGGGAGACAAAGGAAGGGGCAAGTCCCATGTGAATTTCACTAGGTGACATGTACTGAAATCAGGTCCGCGGCACCTCAAAATGTCTGCAGATGGGAACATAATGCAAAGTGCGGCATTGGCCGACCTACCACGCATCTATCAAAGCTTCAGCTATGCGAATCCATATGTGAATCAAATTTACAGTTGAAGTCGGAGGTTTACGTACACCTTAGCCAACTACATTTACAAACTCAGTTTTTCACAATTCCTGACATTTAATCAGAGTAAAAAATCCCTGTCTTAGGTCAGTCAGGATCCCCACTTTATTGTAAGAATGTGAAATGTCAGAATAATAGTAGAGAGAAATATTTATTTCAGCTTTTATTTCTTTCATCACATTCCCAGTGGGTAAGAAGTTTACATACACTCAATTAGTATTTGGTAGCATTGCCTTTAAACTGTTGAACTTGGGTCAAACGTTTCTGGTAGCCTTCCACAAGCTTCCCACAATAAGTGGGGTGAATTTTGGCCCATTCCTCCTGACAGAGCTGGTGGAACTGAGTCAGGTTTGTAGGCCTACTTGCTCGCACATGCTTCTCAGTTCTACACACACATGTTCTATAGGATTGAGGTCAGGGCTTTGTGATGGTCACTCCAATACCTTGACTTTGTTGTCCTTAAGCCCTTTTGCCACAACTTTGGAAGTATGCTTGGGGCCATTGTCCATTTGGAAGACCCATTTGCAACCAAGCTTTAACTTCCTGACTGATGTCTTGAGATGTTGCTTCAATATAGCCACATCCTTTTCTTCCCTCATGATGCCATCTATTTTGTGAAGTGCACCAGTCCCTCCTGCAGCAAAGCACCCCCACAACATGATGTTGCCACCCCCGTGCTTCACGGTTGGGATGGTGTTCTTCGGCGTGCAAGCCTCCCCCTTGTTCCTCCAAAAATAACGATGGTCATTAAGGCCAAACAGTTCTATTTTTGTTTCATCAGACCAGAGGACAATTCGCCAAAAAGTACGATCTTTGTCCCCATGTGCAGTTGAAAACCGTAGTCTGGCTTTTTTTATGGCGGTTTTGGAGCACTGGCTTCTTCCTTGCTGAGCGGCCTTTCAGGTTATGTCGATATAGGACTCATTTTACTGTGGATATAGATACTTTTGTACCCGTTTCCTCCAGCATCTTCACAAGGTCCTTTGCTGTTGTTCTGGGATTGATTTGCACTTTTTGCACCAAAGTACGTTCATCTCTAGGAGACAGAACGCATCTCCTTCCTGAGTGGTATGATGGCTGCGTGGTCCCATGGTGTTTATACTTGCGTACTATTGTTTGTACAGATGAACGTGGTATCTTCAGGTGTTTGGAAATTGCTCCCAAGGATGAACAAGACTTGTGGAGGTCCACAATTTTTTTTCTGTGGTCTTGGCTGATTTCTTTTGATTTTCCCATGCCAAGCAAAGAGACACTGAGTTTGAAGGTAGGCCTTGAAATACATCCACAGGTACACCTCCAATTGACTCAAATGATGTCAATTAGCCTTTCAGAAAAAAATACATTCTAAAGCTATGACATCATTTTCTAGAATTTTCCAAGCTGTTTAAAGGCACAGTCAACTTAGTGTATGTAAACTTCTGACCCACTGGAATTGTGATACAGTGAATTATAAGTGAAATGATCTGTTTGTAAAAACAATTGTTGGAAAAATTACATGTCATACACAAAGTAGATGTCCTAACCGACTTGCCAAAACTATAGTTTATTAACAAGATATTTGTGGAGTGGTTGATAAGCTAGTTTTAGTGACTAAGTGTATGTAAACTTCCGACTACAACTGTACCATAGATGGCCTTTAGGCAAAGTCCAAAAACATATTCCCTCTGTGCATATATTTTGATACGTCAAAAGGCACCGCACACTATGATGCTTCAGCTCCAGCAGCCACAGACTTTATATTTCATATCAGAGACCAGCCTGAGACGGAGTGGGGATCTGGGATTTAATTTTCACTCCCCTGATTTAGGGCTGGGACTATGACCTTATAACCGACGGTAATGGATGAAGACCAGGGCTGGGACTATGACCTTATAACCGACGGTTATGGATGAAGACCAGGGCTCTAGCCTTTTTGGGGCCCTAAGCTGAAACATGGACTCTTTAACAAAGTGATGAAACTTTGTTGCTCCTTTCTGAAACAAGCAAACGAGTTTTGCACTAGCACACATATAAATAGAATGGATAGAATGGATAGAATGGGTAGAATGGATAGAATGGATAGAATGGATAGAATGGGCTTGGAAGTTGGAACCTCTAACCCGCGTTTTGAATGGTTAACTCATGGGTACAGTGCATTCGGAAAGTATTCAGACCCCTTGACTTGATCCACATTTTGTTACGTTACAGCCTTATTCTAAAACAGATTAAAATAAATAAATACAAAATCTACTGAATCTACACACAATTCCCCTTAATGACAGGGCAAAAACAGTTTTTTCAAAATGTTTGCAAATTTATTTAGAAAAAGTATTCAGACCCTTTACTCAGTACTTTGTTGAAGCACCGATGGCAGCGATTACAGCCTCGAGTCTTCTTCTTCCTATTCACATTGACGGAGCTGACGAGGAGCGGGCCGAGAGCTTCAAGTTCCTCAGTGTCCACATCACTAAGGATCTGTCATGTTCCAAACACACCAGCACAGTCGTGAAGAGGACACGACAACACCTTTTCTCACTCAGGAGGCTGAAAAGAGCCCTCAGATCCTTAAAAACATATACAGCTGAGCCATTGAGAGCATCTTGACTGGCTGCATCACCGCTTTGTTATGGCACCTGCTTAGCAGCCGACGCAGGGCTCTAGATGCAGGGGTGGACTACTCCAGTCCTCGGGGGCCTGATTGGTGTCACTTTTTCTCCATCCCTAGAAAACACAGCTGATTAAACTGATTACATTCTAAACTGAAGATCATGATTAGTTGATTATTGGAGTCAGGTGTGTTAGCTGGAGCAAAACTGTGACACCAATCAGGCCCCCAAGGACTGAAATTGCCCACCCCTATGGCTAGAGGGTAGTGTGTGCGGACCAGTACATCACTGGGGCCGAACCTGCCATCCAGGACATCAATACCAGGCGGTGTCTTTAGACACCCAAGTCATTAGACTGTACTGCTACAGCACGGCAAGCTGTACTGATGCACCAAGTCTGGTATCAACAGGACCCTGAACAGCTTCTACCCCTTATGCGATAATACTGCTAAATAGTTAGTCTGGGTCGCTATTTGGTTAACTATTTAACTATCTGCATTGGCCCTTTTTGCACTAAATTTTGAGACTCGTCAAATACCCTGCTGCTGCTACAGTTAATTTTCTGTCACTTTAATCCTAGTTATATGTACATATCTACCTCCATTACCTCGTAGCCATGCACATCAACTTGGTACTGGTACCTCTTCTATATAGTCATCATTACTCATTGTGTATCTATTGTTACTTTCATTATTACGTGTTTTACTTATCTATTATTTCTCTATTCTCTTTCTCTCTGCATTGTTGGGCAGGGCCTTAGGTAAGCATTTCCCTGTTCGTCCACATCTGTAGTTTATGAAGTATAAAATTGGATTTGACCTTGTGTGTGTTATACAGAGAGATACACCCTTCTCCATCACTTTAGGGTAACTGCCTAAATGAGGGATACAAAGTATATTGAAAGCAGGTGCTTCCACACAGGTGTGTTTCCTGAGATAATCTAGCAATTAACATCGCAACATGGCTATGTGTAAAAATGCTGTCTGGATAGACCATTATTTTGGCTATGCCCACATGACTGCCGACTCGGGGCATTGACTGGTTTGATGCGCATGAAAACCATATGGCCGTCTCAGTCACCAGAGCTCAACCCAATTGAACACTTTCCCCCACCATCAACAAAACACCAGACGATGGACTTTCTTGTCGCATCCCTCCAATAGAGTTCCAGTGGAACCTATGCCAAGGTGCATTGAAGCTGTTCTGGCTCGTGGTGGCACAACGCCCTATAAAGACTCGGTTTGTTTTCCCTTTATTTTGGTAGTTATTTTTACCCTTCAATAAACTTGGCTTCTCTCATTAGTTTAACCTAATGTTCGCATACTCAGTGAAAGGCACAGATGTACGCTGTTTTAGGTGAAAGCGTTGTGCAAAACAGACAACCTAGTAACCTACACAAGATTATGGGATGAGATGAACAGAAAGCAGTCCTCAAACTATCTATTTGAGATGTTAGCATACCTAGGCTACACTGTAGCAACTTCTAATTTATCCACACCTTGGTAATAGTCGAATGCAAGATGACATTTGTTACCACCGGGCAACATCTACGTGGAAAAACTAACAACGTGGGGTGCATGGACGACAACTACAGGTTTCTGGACTTGAAAGGGACAACATGGGTGAGTTAATGGTTTAGAATATATATTATTAGATAAGGTAGACAGGCCTACGTACAGCTACGTCTATGATATGTTAAAATCATCCTCAGCCCCTCGAACAAAAGCGAACCCCCCCCCCCCCCCCCCACACACACACACACACAAAAAAAACAAAGTAGAAGACGCCTTACCCGGAGAGACGTCCACTTTATAAGATGACTTTAGTGCATTTATGAACATACGGTCCGGTCTCTGTTAACCGTCTTGACTTCAGCGCACTATCCTATGTGCTCCGTCGCGTTGTTCTCTCTATTCGCGGTGGATTTTGGTCGCTCTCAGGACCTATTTAGCTATGATGCAGACTACAGACGAAACACACCCCTGAATCCCACTCGCTCTCTCTGGCGGTTGCCCGTCCTTCTCCTCTCGCTCTCTCTGACCGTTGCCCGTGCTTCCCCTCTCGCTCTCTCTGACCGTTGCCCGTGCTTCCCCTCTCGCTCTCTCTGACCGTTGCCCGTGCTTCCCCTCTCGCTCTCTCTGACCGTTGCCCGTGCTTCCCCTCTCGCTCTCTCTGACCGTTGCCCGTGCTTCCCCTCTCGCTCTCTCTGACCGTTGCCCGTGCTTCCCCTCTCGCTCTCTCTGACCGTTGCCCGTGCTTCCCCTCTCGCTCTCTCTGACTGTTGCCCGTGCTTCCCCACTCGCGCTCTCTGTTGTTGTTGACAAGCGTCGCTCTCTGTTGTTGTTGACAAGCGTCGCTCTCTCCCTCCCTCTTTTAGTGTTGATGCTGGCCAGCCGACAGAAGAAATTACACCAAACTGACATCATCAGCATTCATGAATGTGATAGGTTCTCAGTCAATCCAGCTGCCATCCACCCAGGCTATTAAAAATATCCTGCAGTCACTATACTGCATTAGCCATCCCACATAGCAGGGCCACCCAGTGTCCTAACCTTCCCTGCATATCTCACCTCATCTAGATTGCTGAGTTTTTGGATCCAGCAGAGGCCACTGGCCAGGATATCTTGACAACTCTAAAGACATGCACCTCCATTGTAACTGTTGGGCAGCCAGCTGTGAGCGCTACAGGGTGGATTTTCCCCCAGGTGCAGATCTAGGATCAGCTTCCCCTGCCCCTGCCCCAAATCCTAACCTTAACCATTAGTTGGAGAAATACAAAACTGACCCAAGATCTGTGTCTAGGGGCAACTTCACCCTACTCCAAAGGCAGGCGCCTGCATGGTAACTGTGAGCACTGGCTATAACCATCTGTTTATACCGTTTGAGGAGTTATGATGTTCAAGGCTAGGGCCGGTGCAAACCGTTTTGACTTCTATGCTGTTGCCAGGCAACAGTTGTCCCAGGTGCCAATGATGAATGGTCTTTCCAGGGCCCCTTCTTTTTCATCCTACCGTCATCCTACTCCCTGACCTATATAGTACCCGTCAATCACATATGTACAGGCACGCACGACACACACACACACACATACAAACATGTACGCTCACACACACAGTATATCATTGTGTCATTGATATCTGCCTCAGAGGCTCCTCAAGTCTGAAAAGCCTGATGACCAGAATCGTATGGGCTCAGGGTCAACTATCACAACTTACTGAAGTTTATGCTTGACGTATACAAACCCCATCCGGCCTTACAGCTTTGAATTGCTCCATGACTGCATCCCAAACGGCATCGTGTTCCCCATATACAGTAGTGCACTGCTTTTGACCAAAGCCCTCATGGAGGTATTCACAGCTTCCAGGCCAGATGGGGTTAGCACCTCTGACAAATCAACAGTATATTGCTTTATCTGACCCTGGTAAACTCCATCATGATGCCTTAAATCATTCATCCAACTGCACCTTCATCTCTTTTACACACACACACACACACACTCTCATACAGTTTCTCTACTACCTCTCACACACACACACACATCTCTCTTTCTCTCCTAGTCTCCTCTCTCTCTCTCTCTCTCTCTGACAGAACAAAATGGATATCGTGAACACAGCCACCAGTCAAGTTCCACCCTACATCAATGTTTCCCAACCAAATAAGGACATGTCTGTCTGATAATACAATCCCTCGATCCTGCGTCATCACACTCTCCCATTCACAGCCCAATGCATCCTACAAATCAATGACATGCCAATTCTGATAAACCCAAAGCACAGTGACATGTGTCATTAAATCTCCTTTTGTCTTCTTAAATGTTGCTAAAACACAAAGACAGCCTGAAATAAAACAGCCATTGATTTCTATCTAATTAAATAAGCATTAAACATGTAATCATGTTTCTGTTACCTCGTTGGTGAATTGAATTGGCATTGAATTCGTTATGTAAATAAGTTGAATTGTGCCTCCAGGACATCTGTGTGTTTGAGGAAGATTATAAAGGACTGGAGCCACAGACTTTTCACTGTTACCATCTGCCGAGCGGTATTGGAGCATTGGGTCTCGGACGAACAGGCTCCGAGACAGCTTCTACCGCCAGGCCATCAGACTGCTGAACAGCTAACCCTAGCTGTCTCCCTGCACAGACATGCACCTTAGACCCTAGCTGTCTCCCTGCGCAGACATGCACCTTAGACCCTAGCTGTCTCCCTGTGCAGACATGCACCTTAGACCCTAGCTGTCTCCCTGCACAGACATGCACCTTAGACCCTAGCTGTCTCCCTGCGCAGACATGCACCTTAGACCCTAGCTCTCTCCCTACGCAGACATGCACCTTAGAGCCTAGCTGTCTCCCTACGCAGACATGCACCTTAGAGCCTAGCTGTCTCCCTGCGCAGACATGCACCTTAGACCCTAGCTGTCTCCCTGCGCAGACATCCACCTTAGAGCCTAGCTGTCTCCCTGCGCAGACATGCACCTTAGACCCTAGCTGTCTCTCTGCGCAGACATGCACCTTAGAGCCTAGCTGTCTCCCTGCGCAGACATGCACCTTAGAGCCTAGCTGTCTCCCTGCGCAGACATGCACCTTAGAGCCTAGCTGTCTCCCTGCGCAGACATGCACCTTAGAGCCTAGCTGTCTGCCTGCGCAGACATGCACCTTAGAGCCTAGCTGTCTCCCTGCGCAGACATGCACCTTAGACCCTAGCTGTCTCCCTGCGCAGACATGCACCTTAGAACCTAGCTGTACCTTAGAACCTAGCTGTACCTTAGAACCTAGCTGCACCTTAGAACCTAGCTGTACCTTAGAACCTAGCTGTACCTTAGAACCTAGCTGCACCTTGTTCATTATCTGTTCTGAGTATCCTATTGTTCATGGTCTGTTCTGTGTATCCTATTGTTCATGGTCTGTTCTATATATCCTATTGTTCATGGTCTGTTCTATATATCCTATTGTTCATGGTCTGTTCTGTGTATCCTATTGTTCATGGTCTGTTCTGTGTATCCTATTGTTCATGGTCTGTTCTATATATCCTATTGTTCATGGTCTGTTCTGTGTATCCTATTGTTCATGGTCTGTTCTGTGTATCCTATTGTTCATGGTCTGTTCTGTGTATCCTATTGTTCATGGTCTGTTCTGTGTATCCTATTGTTCATGGTCTGTTCTATATATCCTATTGTTCATGGTCTGTTCTGTGTATCCTATTGTTCATGGTCTGTTCTGTGTATCCTATTGTTCATGGTCTGTTCTGTGTATCCTATTGTTCATGGTCTGTTCTATATATCCTATTGTTCATGGTCTGTTCTGTGTATCCTATTGTTCATGGTCTGTTCTGTGTATCCTATTGTTCATGGTCTGTTCTGTGTATCCTATTGTTCATGGTCTGTTCTGTGTATCCTATTGTTCATGGTCTGTTCTGTGTATCCTATTGTTCATGGTCTGTTCTGTGTATCCTATTGTTCATGGTCTGTTCTATATATCCTATTGTTCATGGTCTGTTCTGTGTATCCTATTGTTCATGGTCTGTTCTGTGTATCCTATTGTTCATGGTCTGTTCTGTGTATCCTATTGTTCATGGTCTGTTCTGTGTATCCTATTGTTCATGGTCTGTTCTGTGTATCCTATTGTTCATGGTCTGTTCTGTGTATCCTATTGTTCATGGTCTGTTCTGTGTATCCTATTGTTCATGGTCTGTTCTGTGTATCCTATTGTTCATGGTCTGTTCTGTGTATCCTATTGTTCATGGTCTGTTCTGTGTATCCTATTGTTCATGGTCTATTCTGCAAATCCATTCACAATCTATTCTGTATATTGTATTGTGTACTAAGCATACTACATCTTCTATTACGTGTCATTTTGTATTTGACCTATTAATGTTGATTATTGTACTGCAATGTTGAGGGAACTAGCACACAAGCATTTCCCTGCACCTTTTATACCTGCTGTAAACTGTGTACATGACAAAAAAAATGGATTTGATTGAAAGGTTAAGTCTATTTGTGATGTCTCATACTAAAGAAAAACCATGTTTAGACCTATCATCTGAATTTAGGGTCAGGCTCCAATTGGTTAGTCTCCAAATAACATCCTCCCTCCCTCTGTCTCTTTATGTATCCCTCTCCAGCTCTCTCTCCCATGGGGAGCTCTTCAGAGATTTCTCCAGTCATTATGGCTGCTGTGTAAATCCAGGAGTCTACTAAAATGCTCCATCCATGAATAATACTCAGGGAATGGCCATGGTAAACCGATACAATGATTCTGTATAGAAATATATTCTGTGGTTGACTACAACAACTAAAAGTGTCAAGTGATCTAGTTAAATCAGCATATCACTCAATTTGTTAAATGTTGCATACAGTACAACAATCTCAGAAGAAACTAACAACTGTACCATTATTAATACGTCTAAGTATATCTGATTCAGTAATACGTTTTCCTAAAATGGATCTCTTTACTTAACCAAGTCTCCTGTGTGACCGTGCCAGCAAACTGCACTTGTGTTGTGGTCTTTCTGTCCCAATGCTCTCTCCCTCTCCTTTGTGATGTAAAACGGCAAAAATATTGGACTCAAAAAATGGCCATTTAAATATTGACATATTAAAAAATATATATATATAATATTTTATTTCAATAGTGTTTTAATTAATGTTAGAAAACAGACTGTATAGTTTGTCAGGAGTTTAAATGCAGGTCTCTAGTGCCCTCTAGTGTTTTAAAAGTGATGTGTTAAGTTTCGAGTTGACGCCTACAGTACATGTGCAACATCGAAGGCGTCATAATGAACGATCGCTCTTCAAACAATGTTTATATTCATGAGATAAGATCATGAATAGAAATGTTAAATATGTTTTTCTTTGGTGGGTGAGTATATTTGTCCTATTACACATGCACAAGTGTATCAATTATACACACGAGTGAAATGGAAAGTCATGTTCTGTTGTTGTTGTTGCATATGACCACTCTCTCTGAAACACCCTTCAATAGACCCTTCAGTGAAAATAAGACATTGATTGGAAGTAGGCCTACTTCATACTTAGTGATTGCATGTTGCTAAAGCTAAGTATAAAGTAGTTTGGTTACATCTGGTCACTAATGTACTATATATATTCTCAGGCTTTACCAGTACCGAATATAAAAAGTGACTTTTATAAGTTATATTAAAATGTTTTTGAATAAGTAAAAAAAATTGCGATTTAACAGGCACTTGTCAATTAGTTGGGTGAATAGAAATGTGGACACTTCATTTGAACACAAACAGACCTGGTCTACAAAACACAAAATATATAGTGTTTACATTCCATGTGTGAAATCAACATTCGTGTACTAATGTAGACAATGATTCACAAACCCTTATGTTAGCCTCTGTCGTCAGTGAAGACAACCAGCTTATAAATGGCATAACAAATGTTGTTTTCATAATGAATATGAACTGTGTGTTTCATAATCGTAGACACATCAGAAACCTTAGTGGGGGGAATGAATCATGTCTACCTTATTTTCTTAAAATGGCCTTTGGTATTGGTGGAAACATTTGCAGAAGGGCAACATGTTGAAAACAACAAACAGACAGAAACCTTGACCTGGTTATGAAGTCATACCCAAAGTGATCATATGAAATAGATACATACAAACAAACAAAAAGGTACACACGCAATCCGCTGTAAGAATGAGTAGATCCTTTGAAATGCTTAAATAAGATTTCCACAAACAAACAGAATATACTCCCTAAATGAAGTGGAAACAGACGGCGTAGTGGTGATTACAACAAATCATTCAACAGTATCCCTCATAACACACGTACAAGTTATTATTATCCTTCAACTAGCATCTGGCTTTATAGATATGAATGTAGAGAGGTGGTCCTTGTCCAGAAACAACCACTCTAGCCCTAGACACTTGTGTAGATGTTAAAAGAACATTTCCCCTTGGTGATATTTCACCACATGCTTACACTTATCCAGTCTTCTCACTGAGATCAACAAGTTCCTAGGGAGGGGCTCGGGGGGGGGGGGGGTTCAATGACTCTCCCTCAGCATAGGGGACAGGTAAGGCAAAAAAAGGTTGAAGAGAATATTGGAGCAAATACTATAAGAAAAACTGATCAGGTATCTGTGGAGGAAAAAAAGGACAGACATCGCAGTGTCCATTAACATCCCAGACACCCTGTTTAGTGCCACCCCCTCCTCACTAACCAGGAGTGCTACCCCCTTTCTCATAGGACATTAAATAGTCAGCATCAGCTTCTTAAAACGTCAGTTAGTAGCGACGTTAGGCCGTAGTAGCTTTTTGGTTTATCATATGTCGTCCACCACTGTAACCTTGTTGTTAATAACAGGAATGACTGACTCCCTTCGTCTCTGTGTCCCAATCGATCCCTAGACCCTACACCCTATGCACTTTTAGAGATCAGAGTAGATTTGATTGGTTTAAACAATATGGTGAAACTTCCACCTAGCCTATCAGAGGGCAAGGTGAAGCTACTACCATATTGCTTGCACCGGTCAAATCCATAGGGCGTAGGGTCTAGGGGTCCATTTGGGATGATACCAGAGATCCAGACGGTCTACCACTGCTCCCAGCTGAAGTCGTCTCCCCCGCCGAACACCAGGAAGAAGCCCAGGATGGTCAGGAAGATGACAGCGTTGCCAGCCATCACCAGGCCACAGGCCCCCCACTGGATCTGTAAGAGAACAGGCCCATGTTTATTAGGCACCAGACAGAATTAAAAAGGGAGGGACTTCCTGGACCTGTCCAATGACAAAAATGGCCTTTTACACACCCCCCCCCACCGCAAAATGTTGTCAAACGTTTTTCTGTTGCGTGACGTTATGAACAAAACCTAGATAGAGCACAACCAGTGACTGTGTCTTATAAATTTGATTTATTAGATGTTAACTACAGCTCTGCTAACAAGTAATATATGTGTAGTGTTTTCCCTTTATTTAACTAGGCAAGTCAGTTAAGAACGAATTCTTATTTACAATGGTGCCCTACACCGGCCAAACCCGGACGACGCTGGGCCAATTGTGCACGGCCCTATGGGACTCCCAATCACATCCGGTTGTGATACATCCTGGAATCGAACCAGGGTATGTAGTGATGCCTCTACCAGTGCCTTAGACCGCTGCACCACTCGGGAGCCACTTTCAGTTACCTTAGCTATTATTGGGTATCATCAGGACTCGTATCAGCATCTACCATTCACAACTACATTAATTCTAGGATCAGCTTCACCTACCCAAGTCATTATGACCATTATGAGCATCAACACTTAAACTGATCCTAAATCAGCTTATAATGACATAAGCAACTAAAGTGACACATGACAGTCATTGGCCATTGACAATATTAGGCAGGACTCACTAATGCAACCCGGGCCAGTATGATGGGAAGCCCGAACGCAGACACCACAATGCCCGTAGTGAAGAAGCATGCCAGCTCTCTGCATGCGTTGCTGGCTGCATCACTGTCATCACTGAGCCTTCTGGATATGAAGGTGGGGATAGGAGACAGTATGTAGAAGATGAGGACGAAGAGAGGCCAGTACACCCTGAGAAAACAATGAAAACAAAACCGGTTCAAATCAGTTGTGGTCATATTCATTTAATTATCAGAGACGCAGAACATAACACCCCTTGCCGGTTTTGAACCTGGGTCACCCAGCCCATATGGAAACACACTAACCACTGCTCTGATAGGGTTAACCACCTTGGAGAAAATCGGGACACATTGCATCAGAGTTAGCTACACCACTAACTTCCATATGTGGTCCCATTTAACAAGTGTCTTCACAGATTTCAGAGGTAAAGGGGCAAATACATACCCATACTGCTCCAGTGCACAGCCCAACAGCAGGAAAGTCAAGCCAATAGCTCCACTGAAGGACAAGCCAACCAGCGCTATAGGACGACAGAAACAGAGATGGTGAGACAGTTGTCACTTTTACAGACAGGGTTCTTACTGGCTATCCAGCAAAGATGGATCCTAGTCAGTAGTCTACTCACTCTAAGCAGCATGGATCCTAGTCAGTAGTCTACTCACTCTAAGCAGCATGGATCCTAGTCAGTAGTCTACTCACTCTAAGCAGCATGGATCCTAGTCAGTAGTCTACTCACTCTAAGCAGCCAAATGTCCCATCCAAATAAATACTCAACTACAACAACAAAAAGGTAGCATGCAACTTATAACAGTGTATTATGCAACTAGTAATAAGGTTCTGTCATCATGAACGTAAATAAAAGGATAAATGGAATTTACACAATTAAGTTACATTTTGGTCGACCGTTTGCAGTGTGGATTGCCTTCACTGACAATGATATACACTACCGTTCAAAAGTAACACTTAGAAATGTCCTTGTTTTTGAAAGAAAAGCAAATTTTGTCCATTAAAATAACATAAAATTGATTAGAAATACAGTGCTGACATTGTTAACGACCATTGTAGTTGGAAACGGCTGATTTTTTATGGAATATCTACATAGACGTACAGAGGCCCATTATCAGCAACCATCCCTCCTGTGTTCCAATGGCACGTTGTGTTAGCTAATCCAAGTTTATCATTTTAAAAGGCTAATTGATCATTAGAAAACCCTTTTGCAATTATGTTAGCACAGCTGAAAACTGTTGTTCTGATAAAGAAGCAATAAAACTGGCCTTTAGACTAGTTGAGTATCTGGAGCATCAGCATTTGTGGGTTTGATTACAGGCTCAAAATGGCCAGAAACAAAGAACTTTCTTCTGAAACTCATCAGTCTATTCTTGTTCTGAGAAATGAAGGCTATTCCATGAGAGAAATTGCCAAGAAACTGAAGATCTGTTACAACGCTGTGTACTACTCCCTTTACAGAACAGTGCAAACTGTCTCTAACCAGAATAGAAAGAGGAGTGGGAGGCCCCGGTGAACAACTGAGCTAGAGGACAATTAGTCCTAGTACATTAGTGTCTAGTTTGAGAAACAGACACCTCAAGTCCTCAAAATCTTCAATTTCCAGCTACAATAGTCATTTACAACGTCTACACTGTATTTCTGATCAATTTGATGTTATTTTAAAAATGGGGAGAAAAAGTGCTTTTCTTTCAAATACAAGGACATTTATAAGTGACTCCAAACTTTTGAACAGTAGTGAATGATATAGTTTATTGTCCACATGAATAGACAAATACATAGAATCAATTGAGAATAACACCCCATCATACACCCCTTCCCACCCACAGAAAAAGTGAATATGTTCACGCCAGGCAAGGCTGTGACTAGGTGGCCACATGATGAAGCCATACAGGCCAGGCTCCAGTCTGTCACTGCCGTCTCCCCTGCTCTCACGCCTCGAACACACCGACAGTGTCACTGCAGTCTCCCCTGCTCTCACGCCTCGAACACACCGACAGTGTCACTGCCGTCTCCCCTGCTCTCACGCCTCGAACACACCGACAGTGTCACTGCCGTCTCCCCTGCTCTCACGCCTCGAACACACCGACAGTGTCACTGCCGTCTCCCCTGCTCTCACGCCTCGAACACACCGACAGTGTCACTGCCGTCTCCCCTGCTCTCACGCCTCGAACACACCGACAGTGTCACTGCCGTCTCCCCTGCTCTCACGCCTCGAACACACCGACAGTGTCACTGCTCTCCCCTGCTCTTACGCCTCGAACACACCGACAGTGTCACTGCTCTTACGCCTCGAACACACCGACAGTGTCACTGCTCTTACGCCTCGAACACACCGACAGCGTCATAGCATTTTGGTAAACCGGAACTACATTCATTTTCAATGTAACGCTGCGTTTGACATTCAGCATTGCGTTGCAGAGGCAGTTGCTGTGTGTTCTGTGTGGTGCATACAGTATGTTGGATTTATCGAATGTATGCGTCAAACTGTATGTGTAGACGGCTTGACAGAAATGGTAGTCGAAGGTGAATATTTAACTTCTGCTGCACACATCAAGAAGATGCTGCCTACTATTTCCCTGAGTGGCGCAGCGGTCTAAAGGCACTGCATATCAGTGCTGGAGGAATCACTACAGACCCCGGTTCGATTCCAGGCTGTATCACAAAGGGCCGTGATTGGGAGTACCATAGGGCAGCGCACAATTGGCCCAATGTTGTCCGGGTTAGGCCGTCATTGTAAATAAGAATTTGTTCTTAACTGCCTTGCCTAGTTAAATAGAGGTTAAATAAAATCCAACTCTATGAGTAGACGGCTTGAAAGAAACGGAAGGTGAATGTGGAACTTTTGCTGGATACATATCCTGATGTGGCTGCGTGCTACTTTGCGTAAAAACACTGTAGGTGTGTTACAAGCATGACGCATAAATCCAACATATGCACAACACAGAACGCACTGCAACGCAATGCTGTAAGGCATACGCAGCGTTCCATTTGAAATGAAATGTACAAAAATGTAAACACTGTCGGTGTGATCGAGATGTTTTTCGAACACACCGATAGCGTCATTGCGCAAAATAGCACGCTTCATCTTTATGTATGCAACAAAAGTTCAACATTCACCTTCTGCTACCATTTCTATCAAGCAGTTTACGCAGACAGTTTGACGCATACATTCGATAAATCAACGTATGCACCACAACGGCATCTGACAGCAATACTGGAAGGAAAACGCAGCGTTTCAATGGAAATGTATGTCATTATGGTGTCGGTGTGTTCGAAGCGAGCCTGCATTTGTTGCGAACTCTCAAGTAGCCAAACAACTCGTACTTGAGTCTTAATTGTGGGGAAATACACAAGCACATTGTATAATTATGTTATATTGCAATACTTGATAACACATTAACATGTCAATGTGACAGTGTACGCCACGGCAACGTATCATAACAAAGCAAAAGTTATACGTGACACCATAACAAGGATAATTTTTAATTAACGTCAGATTTTACTTTTTGTAGCAGGTTTGGGGAATAGGGCTAAGGTTAGGAAAAGGGTAAAGGTTAGCTAAAATAAAAATCTACTTTTGACGTTAATTTGACAAAAGCTATATCCCTTCTAGCCAATACCCATAATAAGTGTTCGTAGCATACGTGGAATCGATACAATGTTGCACTTGGCTTGCCAGTGGCGGGGAGAAAACGTTTATGGAAACAAGAGAGTTGTGTAGAACAAGTATCAATCAATTTACCTTTAATACCCGCCATTGTCTTATGTCTGAAATTGTCAATTTCTCTTCTTTGTGCTTGGTTTGTTCGTAAACGACTTCCTACTTCCTCCTTCGAACTTTTTATTTGCACCAGCTGACTTTCTTAAAGGAGCCATTTGTTCTCTCTGCGTTTAGTCTACTTTTCCATTTCCACTGTATTTATATTACACAATGTTATTATTGAGCTCAGCTACGGAATGTTCTTGACACCTACTGGGCAAAATATTCCTTGCTGTAAAATTGCTCCTGAATTGAAGTATTTCATCGTAACTAATTGAAATAGCCTGGTAGTAGTAGTACACGGGTTCATTCTGTTTCCGCTAGATCGGTTAACCAATAGACGTAGTTGGGCGTGGATTTTCGAAAGCGTTTTCGGGAATTGACACAACGCTTGCCTGGAAGACCCAAAACCGAGATTTGCAAACTTCATTACGCAGGACTGAACACCTTTATCAATGGTAAATGCTGAGAAAGTCATTATAATACATAATAATAATTGTACATTGATATTGAGGCACTCGTGAAAGACCGTTTTTTTTTCTCCAGAGAATCGTGGACGGCAAAACATAGGTGAGTTTCATTATGAGTTGTTTCATCATGTACAGGTCAACTGTATACTGTAAAGGACTGTATGTTATGTATAATGACAGATACCTGTAACAAATCGAACTTCTCTGAAATGAGAAGCCTCACTTTTAGGGCGGACACGAGCCGTAGATGTGTCGTTTTAGTAACTGTTCTTATAAGCATACATGGCAATGTAGTCATTTTGACAGTGCTGCGGGCCAGAAGGTTGTGGGTTCGAAGACCACCACTGACAATATATATTTTATAATAATAATAATAATAATAATACTGTAATACTTCACAAAAGCATGTGAGCGGAGTGGAACGAGGAGTCGTGCATTCATTATTTGGCGGAGCAGTAGCGCTCAGCCACGAGTTCTGGGCACGCTCTACCCAGTGTATTTCGGTTTCTTTGACCAGGTTTCCATCCAACCTTTTATGTGAGTAAAGTACATGTCGGATAAAAAAAAAAGAAGTAATGACAAGCCTGATGGAAACAGAACATTTTCCGGTAAACTTTCCGAATATCGTTCCAACACAAAACACTCTAGACAAGGTGGCATCTTTTTGTGTCGGTAAAATGAATTATGCCAGACATGTAGTTGGAAACGTTATTGTTATGCGCAAATAATGATATAATAACCAACATATCGAAGTGAACTTGTAGTCATGCATTGACATGTTGTGTGGTCCTCCCACTTTGACTGGTCAGGGAAGCATACATTTTATTAGGTAGGTAGATTAACTTTACAGGGTGGCGAAGGTTCAAGGCGATGAGCTTGATGCTCTTTTCCAATAAATATCGAGGGTCTTATTCTTGTGACGTGATAATCGATGCTTGGCTGCCGTTTGACAAATAAAAATAATATTGCTCTTTTGTCCATAATATTAATCTTATCATGTAGCCTACATGATAAGATTAATATTATGGACAAAAGAGCAATATTATTTTTATTGTGCTCTAGCCAACAACACACAGATAGCGATGTTGGCTAGAGCGCACGTGCTAATAAGTGGTCCCCTATATAACTTTTTTTTGTGAGAACCGTAAGTAGAGGTGTTTCAATGGAAAAGTATTTAACTTGTATTTTTTGATTCGGTACATGGTAATTTAACCACAAAAGCTACTTACTACGTCATCACGTGCAGCCTTTTATCTGCAACATGTCCATTTGGTGGAAACGTCTCTGGTGGGGCAATGCGCATATTGTTTTTATGCGGATTTTAGAATATTCACATGAAAATCTCGCCAATTGGATGGAAACCTAGCTATTATCACAATTTTAATATATATATATATTTTTTTAAGGCATATTCTGTTGTATTTAATAGCCTACCCAAACACAAGTAATGCGCGGAAGTGTTGAGTATCTTGGTTTCCATCCAATTGGTGACAGATTTTCATGAAAATAATCTACAATCCACATAAATAAAATATGCGCATTTTCCTACTAGAGATGTGTTTCCATCAAGTAACATTTGCGGTTAAATTCCCATGTACCGAATAAAACATTGTTACATGGGTTTCCTTCGCATTTCCTTCGCATTTTCAACTCTACTGATGGTTTTGTCACTAAATGTTTAGCGTTATATAGGGACTGTGCCCCCTCTGGTATTGGCAATTGAGCTGTTGCCAACAGCTCGCGGGTATAGCCTACACATTGAGATTACTATGGACAAAAGAGCGAGATTATTTTAATTTGTCAAATGGCAGCCAAGCATCAACCATCATGTCACCAGAATAAGACTCTCGATATTTATTGGAAAGGAGAATCAAGCTCATCACCTTGCACTTTCACCACCCTGTGAAGTTCATAATTTATTTAATCTTTAACCGAATAAATTGTACGCTTTCCCGAATAAATTGTACGCTTTCCCGAGTGGTGGTGGGAGGACCACAACATATTTTCGCGTGACTACAAGTTTACGTCTAGATGATGGTTATTATATCAATATTTGCGCATAAAAGCGTTTCCACCGCAGTGGCATGTATTCCTGGATTCCAAGGTAAGCCAGGCATCCTCAAATATTTGACCAATGAAAAAATTATCATTATTATTTTATTTATCTTTCGTCTCTCTCTGTGTTTTCATAATTTTCTGTCAATTGGCAAGTGGCTGAATCTCACTGGAGAAATCATCCGAGTGAGGGAAACAGCGCCCCTCTGTCTCTGTATGTGTAGCCCATGTATCTGATGCTGTCTGGTCATAAAGAGTATGACATGTTACCACCGTAGCATTTGATTGACTGATGCCAGCAAGTATTTGGCCTCCTCCATTGATCTTTTTTTATTAGCAATTAGCAGCAAAATGTCTCTCAAGGAAGGCCAGTTTGGATTTGGCCTGAGGTCCATACAGATATGGTTTGTTGAGATCGACGTGGAAGAACTTGACTGGACTGCACAGAGCCCTGAACTCAACCTCATAGAACACCTTTGGGATGAATAGGAACGCCGACTGCGAGCCAGGCCTAATCGTCCCAATATCAGTGCCCGACTTCACCAATGCTTTTGTGGCTGAATGGAAGCAAGTCCCCACAACAATGTTCCGACATCAAGTGGAAAGCCTTCCCAGAAGAGTGTGGGGGAGAGGGGGACCAACTCCATTTTAACAAAGGGTGTACCAACTCCATATTAATGCCCTTGATTTTGGAATGAGATGTTCAACGAGCAGGTGTCCACATACTTTTGGTCATGTAATGTATTAAAGCCACATAGTAATCAACTTCTTCACCCACTCAACATTCGCCTTATCTCATTCAGTGAAGCAGGACAATGGAAGTGGGCAGGCAACTGTTGGTAAAGATGAGGATGAAGAGGAAGGGCGAGTTCACCTCAGTCCCTGTATTACCACAGGGCCTCGAGGTCCATCTCTACCTGGAAGACTCTCCCCAGCTGGAGTTTCTCCGAGGTTGTTACACTGCTGAGGAGCTGTGCACAAAGGCAGCCAAGAAGTGCGGTGAGTCTGAGTCACGTTACTGTTGGCACATACACTGAGTGCACAGAACATTAGGAACACCTGCTCTTTCCAACTTGACACAACTGTAGGAAGTAGTCAACACGGGCCAGCATCACTGTGGAACTCTTTCGACACCTTGCAGAGTCCATGCCCCAACGAATTGAGGTTGTTCTGAGGGCAAAAGGGGGGGATGCAACTCAATATTAAGACGGTGTTCCTATTGTTGGTTAAACTGTGTATGTTTCCCCGACTCTGTTCTCACACATGCGCACACACACACACACACACACACACACACACACACACACACACACACACACACACACACACACACACACTATTACTTGGTGCTCCATCTCAGTTTTTTCTACTCTGTTTTGTATCCTTCTTTTCAGAGTAGAACATTCAGCAGGATATTTTCACTCAGACCGTGTTCTCGAGAAATTCCAAAAGTCTTCCTTCTCCCTCCTGACTTATTTGAATGTTTGTCATGGATCATGAATATGACATCATGGGTGGTTCTTGTTGAGGGAAATCATGTCTCTTTTTTTATTTTTTTTAGGCATTTCCCCTCTTTGCTGCAATTTGTTTGCCCTGTATGATGAGGTCAGGAAAATCTGGTTCCCTCCGAATCACACCTTCAAGGAAAGCAGCCGTTTAAAGCTCCACTATCGCATGAGGTAAGCATTAGGATAAGCTACTCCTCAGTTTGTCACAACTATTGAAGAGGGACCATTTTAGGATACAGCAGCTACTTGGTCTGTAAATTCAACAAACTTGTTGAGTTAAAACCATTTCTTTCTTACAAAACGTTCATACTGACAGTGAAATACCTTTTTTTAAAGATAACCCTTGATCTCTTTATTCAGGTTCTACTTCACCAACTGGCATGGTGCGAATGAGAGTGTGCCACGTGTTTGCAGACACACCCTCAAGAGTAAGAACAGCAATGAACCAGAGGGTAACCCCCTCCTTGACACTGCCTCACTGAAGTATCTGTTTGCCCAGGTATCCTCTCACACTCTGAACATATTCTCACACAGTTTAAAACCGCTATATACTCACATGGAGAGCTCTAGCATACACAATCAGATATCTTGAATCGTGTGTTTGTGTGTTTTGATTTTCCCAGGGTCAGCATGACTTCCTGAAGGGGTGGGCCACACTGGGTAACCCTCAGAATGAAGAGGAGGTCCACTATATTGAGAATGAGTGCCTGGGGATGGCAGTGTTGTCTATCTCACACCATGCCCTGGACAACAACATCGTCATCCCTGGTGTAGCAGGGCAAATCAGGTAACCAGTCACAATCCCAGAGGCTGAAAATTAAACCGTTTACCATCTTTCTTAATACACAACCATTTACGCTCATGCACTCACACACACACACACCCCCGACTCACACACGACTCCTTCCATCCCACCCAGCTATAAGAAATATATCCCAGATAGAGTGAACCAAATCATCAAGCAGCGCAACTTCCTGACCCGACTCCGTATCTCCCGGGTGTTCCAGGACTTCCTCAGCGAGTTCAACAACAAGACAGTGCAGAGCGACAACGTCAGCACCCACGACATCAAGGTCAAATACCTAGCTACATTGGAAACTCTGACCTGTGGGTTCGGCTGTGAGGTGTGTAGCAAGATGTACTACAGTACCCATAATGCTCTGTGCAACCGTGTTTACAGACACACTCTCAGAAAAAAATTTGCGCTGGGCCAAAGACAGAACCAGATGGTACTCCGATAGTCTGTCTAAGGTCTGTGTAAAGAAGTTCCTGAAGCTAACAAAATGGTGTCCTGTCTCATCAATACAAGGAGTACGAGCCCAAAGTGCTCCGTGTGACGGACAGCGAAGGGGAGATCCAAGGAACACCCACTTCCTGTAACCAGGGTCAGCCCACCCAGTACCAAGTCCTTGTGTCTGGAAATACAGGGATCAAGTGGCGGAGGAAGCTACAGAATGTGACAGTGAGTATATTATTTTGGCACTTATAATGTGTAAATTATGGCACACCTTGTATCTATCTGTATTGTATTTATTACTTATTAGTCACATGCTGAATACAACAGGTGTAGACCTTACAGTGAAATGCTGAATACAACAGGTGTAGACCTTACAGTGAAATGCTGAATACAACAGATGTAGACCTTACAGTGAAATGCTGAATACAACAGGTGTAGACCTTACAGTGAAATGCTGAATACAACAGGTGTAGACCTTACAGTGAAATGCTGAATACAACCGGTGTAGACCTTACCGTGAAATGCTGAATACAACAGGTGTAGACCTTACAGTGAAATGCTGAATACAACAGGTGTAGACCTTACAGTGAAATGCTGAATACAACAGGTGTAGACCTTACAGTGAAATGCTGAATACAACAGGTGTAGACCTTACAGTGAAATGCTGAATACAACAGGTGTAGACCTTACAGTGAAATGCTGAATACAACAGGTGTAGACCTTACAGTGAAATGCTGAATACAACAGGTGTAGACCTTACAGTGAAATGCTGAATACAACAGGTGTAGACCTTACAGTGAAATGCTGAATACAACAGGTGTAGACCTTACAGTGAAATGCTGAATACAACAGATGTAGACCTTACAGTGAAATGCTGAATACAACAGGTGTAGACCTTACAGTGATATGCTGAATACAACAGATGTAGACCTTACAGTGAAATGCTGAATACAACAGGTGTAGTAGACCTTACAGTGAAATGCTGAATACAACAGGTGTAGTAGACCTTACAGTGAAATGCTGAATACAACAGGTGTAGACCTTACAGTGAAATGCTGAATACAACAGGTGTAGACCTTACAGTGAAATGCTGAATACAACAGGTGTAGACCTTACAGTGAAATGCTGAATACAACAGGTGTAGACCATACAGTGATATGCTGAATACAACAGATGTAGTAGACCTTACAGTGAAATGCTGAATACAACAGGTGTAGTAGACCTTACAGTGAAATGCTGAATACAACAGGTGTAGACCTTACAGTGAAATGCTGAATACAACAGGTGTAGACCTTACAGTGAAATGCTGAATACAACCGGTGTAGACCTTACCGTGAAATGCTGAATACAACAGGTGTAGACCTTACAGTGAAATGCTGAATACAACAGGTGTAGACCTTACAGTGAAATGCTGAATACAACAGGTGTAGACCTTACAGTGAAATGCTGAATACAACAGGTGTAGACCTTACAGTGAAATGCTGAATACAACAGGTGTAGACCTTACAGTGAAATGCTGAATACAACAGGTGTAGACCTTACAGTGAAATGCTGAATACAACAGGTGTAGACCTTACAGTGAAATGCTGAATACAACAGGTGTAGACCTTACAGTGAAATGCTGAATACAACAGGTGTAGACCTTACAGTGAAATGCTGAATACAACAGATGTAGACCTTACAGTGAAATGCTGAATACAACAGGTGTAGACCTTACAGTGATATGCTGAATACAACAGATGTAGACCTTACAGTGAAATGCTGAATACAACAGGTGTAGTAGACCTTACAGTGAAATGCTGAATACAACAGGTGTAGTAGACCTTACAGTGAAATGCTGAATACAACAGGTGTAGACCTTACAGTGAAATGCTGAATACAACAGGTGTAGACCTTACAGTGAAATGCTGAATACAACAGGTGTAGACCTTACAGTGAAATGCTGAATACAACAGGTGTAGACCATACAGTGATATGCTGAATACAACAGATGTAGTAGACCTTACAGTGAAATGCTGAATACAACAGGTGTAGTAGACCTTACAGTGAAATGCTGAATACAACAGGTGTAGTAGACCTTACAGTGAAATGCTGAATACAACAGGTGTAGTAGACCTTACAGTGAAATGCTGAATACAACAGGTGTAGACCTTACAGTGAAATGCTGAATACAACAGGTGTAGACCTTACAGTGAAATGCTGAATACAACAGATGTAGACCTTACAGTGATATGCTGAATACAACAGATGTAGACCTTACAGTGAAATGCTGAATACAACAGGTGTAGTAGACCTTACAGTGAAATGCTGAATACAACAGGTGTAGTAGACCTTACAGTGAAATGCTGAATACAACAGGTGTAGTAGACCTTACAGTGAAATGCTGAATACAACAGGTGTAGTAGACCTTACAGTGAAATGCTGAATACAACAGGTGTAGACCTTACAGTGAAATGCTGAATACAACAGGTGTAGACCTTACAGTGATATGCTGAATACAACAGGTGTAGACCTTACAGTGAAATGCTGAATACAACAGGTGTAGACCTTACAGTGAAATGCTGAATACAACAGGTGTAGACCTTACAGTGAAATGCTGAATACAACAGGTGTAGTAGACCTTACAGTGAAATGCTGAATACAACAGGTGTAGTAGACCTTACAGTGAAATGCTGAATACAACAGGTGTAGACCTTACAGTGAAATGCTGAATACAACAGGTGTAGACCTTACAGTGAAATGCTGAATACAACAGGTGTAGTAGACCTTACAGTGAAATGCTGAATACAACAGGTGTAGTAGACCTTACAGTGAAATGCTGAATACAACAGATGTAGACCTTACAGTGAAATGCTGAATACAACAGGTGTAGACCTTACAGTGAAATGCTGAATACAACAGGTGTAGTAGACCTTACAGTGAAATGCTGAATACAACAGGTGTAGTAGACCTTACAGTGAAATGCTGAATACAACAGGTGTAGACCTTACAGTGAAATGCTGAATACAACAGGTGTAGACCTTACAGTGAAATGCTGAATACAACAGGTGTAGTAGACCTTACAGTGAAATGCTGAATACAACAGGTGTAGACCTTACAGTGAAATGCTGAATACAACAGGTGTAGTAGACCTTACAGTGAAATGCTGAATACAACAGGTGTAGTAGACCTTAGTGACATGCTGAATACAACAGGTGTAGTAGACCTTACAGTGAAATGCTGAATACAACAGGTGTAGTAGACCTTACAGTGAAATGCTGAATACAACAGGTGTAGTAGACCTTACAGTGAAATGCTGAATACAACAAGTGTAGACCTTACAGTGAAATGCTGAATACAACAAGTGTAGTAGACCTTACAGTGAAATGCTGAATACAACAAGTGTAGACCTTACAGTGAAATGCTGAATACAACAGGTGTAGTAGACCTTACAGTGAAATGCTGAATACAACAAGTGTAGACCTTACAGTGAAATGCTGAATACAACAAGTGTAGTAGACCTTACAGTGAAATGCTGAATACAACAAGTGTAGACCTTACAGTGAAATGCTGAATACAACAGGTGTAGACCTTACAGTGAAATGCTGAATACAACAGGTGTAGTAGACCTTACAGTGAAATGCTGAATACAACAGGTATAGTAGACCTTACAGTGAAATGCTGAATACAACAGGTGTAGTAGACCTTACAGTGAAATGCTGAATACAACAGGTGTAGTAGACCTTACAGTGAAATGCTGAATACAACAGTTGTAGTAGACCTTACAGTGAAATGCTGAATACAACAGGTGTAGACCTTACAGTGAAATGCTGAATACAACAGGTGTAGATCTTACAGTGAAATGCTGAATACAACAGGTGTTGTAGACCTTACAGTGAAATGCTGAATACAACAGGTGTAGTAGACCTTACAGTGAAATGCTGAATACAACAGATGTAGACCTTACAGTGAAATGCTGAATACAACAGGTGTAGTAGACCTTACAGTGAAATCCTTACTTACTAGCCCCTAAACAACAATGCAGTTAAAAAAAATGAGATAAGAATAAAAGTAACAAGTAATGAAAGAGCAGCAGTGGAATAACAATAGTGATACTATATACAGGGGGGTACCGATACAGAGTCAATGTGCAGGGGCACAGGTTATTTGAGGTAGTATGTACATGTAGATAGAGTTATTAAAGTGACTATGCATAGATTACAACAGAAAGTAGCAGTGGTGTAAAGAGTGAGTAGCCATTTGACTAAATGTTCAGGAGTCTTATGGCTTGGGGGTAGAAGCTGTTTAGAAGCCTCTTGGACCTAGACGTGGCACTCCGGTACCGCTTGCCGTGCGGTAGCAGAGAGAACAGTCTATGTCTAGGGTGGCTGAAGTCTTTGACAATTATTAGGGCCTTCCTCTGACACTGCCTGGTATAGAGGTCCTGGATGGCAGGAAGCTTGGCCCCAGTGATGTACTGGGCCATTCGCACTACCCTCTGTCGGTCCTTGCGGTCGAAGGCCGAGCAGTTGCCATACCAGGCAGTGATGCAACCAGTCAGGATTCTCTCGATGGTGCAGCTGTTGAACCTTTTGAGGATCTGAGGACCCATGCCAAATCTTGTCAGTTTCCTGAGGGGAATAGGTTTTGTCGTGCCCTCTTCATGACTGTCTTGGTGTACTTGGACCATTCACATTTGTTGGTGATGACCAGGGAACTTGAAGGTCTCAACCTGCTCCACTGCAGCCCCGTCAATGGGAATGGCTTCGTACTCAGTCCTCTTTTTCCTGTAGTCCACGATCATCGTCTGGTATTTTGTTTATCAAGAGATAAAAAAATGTAATGTTCATCTATTTCTCAGAATGCATGGACTGCCAAAGAGAAGAAAAAATCCCTAAAGCACAAAACCAACATCAACCTGACGAACAAACCACCTCAAGGCGTTTCGAACGACTGGAAAACCTTCTCCGATTTCCATGAGATCACACACATCAACATCAAGGGCTCTGCAGTCACTGTCCACAAGCAGGACAACAAAAATATGGTAGAGTTTCATTGTTTTGAAGTTTCAGGGGAAACTTATTTAGCAAAATGGTTAATAGTATCTGAATGAGCGATCTTGAATGAGGCTAAGTTCCATAGCTTTACATTACGTCGGTGTCGTCGGTGTATTCTCTTTGTGCCCACTGTTACATTGGACATTCACCTTCTTCGTTTGTGGTCACTTTATTTCTACCACAGGAACTGGGCCTGGGTTTCCATGCAGAGGCGTTGTCTTTTGCCGCCCTTATTGATGGATACTTCCGTCTGACGGTGGACGCACATCACTTCCTGTGTACAGATGTGGCCCCTCCCTCTGTGGTGCGGAACCTGCAGGAAGGCTGTCATGGGCCAATCAGGTGAGTTTAAATATACCCATTCAGTTGTCATTGGATAGAGAACATGTAGTAGTTCTATAGTCAAATTTGTTTGATTTATACAGATATTGATATAATAATACTTCTATACTAGTGTAGAACTGAATTGATCCAAACCTTTTGGCCCCTCCCCTTCCAGCATGGACTACACCTCCCACAAGCTGCGTCAGGAGGGCGAGGAGGAGGGCATGTACGTCCTGCGCTGGAGCTGCATCAACTATGACCACATCCTCCTGACTGTCACAGGCAACGAGGTACAGCACAAACACCACCTGCCTCACCCACAGTCATGTGTACAACGACTCCCAACAGGTCTATCTTGTTAGTGACCATAATTTGCCTGAACTGAATTGTGATAATTCGTTGCTGTATGAATTCCTGTGTTAATAAATGGACTGATGTATTGCTCTCTAACCTCTTTCTCCTCTTGGCTGCTGTAGGTGGACCTGACCAATAGTCGTCCGTACCGTAGCTTTAAGATCGAGGTGGGGCCGGAGGGCTACAGCCTGAATGGTACGGACCTGAGGCAGCCCTCCCTCAGGGAGCTGACGGAACAGCTGAGGGGCCAGACTCTCAGTACAGACAGAGGCTTCTTCCAGCTCCGCAAGGCCTGCCCTCCCCAGCCCAGAGGTATGGTATGATACCCTGTCCATGGCACCTAATGCCTTACCATAGTCCTACCCTCCCCAGCCCAGAGGTATGGTATGATACCCTGTCCATCGCACCTAATGCCTTACCATAGTCCTACCCTCCCCAGCCCAGAGGTATGGTATGATACCCTGTCCATCGCACCTAATGCCTTACCATAGTCTTGCCCTCCCCAGCCCAGAGGTATGGTATGATACCCTGTCCATGGCACCTAATGCCTTACCATAGTCCTGTCCAGAGGTTTGGTATGATACCCTACCCCAAAACTATCATCACAGCAATTCATTCCTTACCATACAGGCATTGGTACATTATACCATACAATACACCAGGGGGCCTCATTTATAAACATCACTTACACACAAAATATGCCCCAAAACATGTGTGCGCCAGTTTCCACGCAAAAGTTGGCTTTTATAAAAAAACGAACTGGACTTGAGAATGTGCCTTTCCTCCCGCTAACTTTAGACCATGTAGTTGATATATTGTAAGAAGGCAAAAGTAGCCCAGTAGCCATGTAGGCTAGTAGGCTAGTAGCCATGTAGCCTTGTAGCCTTGTGTAATGGAGAATATAATGACACTCATGAAATCATGCAATCATTTGCCATTAGTGAGAAGAGCGAAAATCTATTTAGGCCTATGTATCTCTATGTTATCTCTACATTCTAAAATAATTAGAAAACAGGCATATATTTCCTATGATTAATTAAATTTCCATGATCATTGCCGAATACATTCTTCGCCATTTCTGATTGGTATGGTTTCATACTGGTGAAATAGCCTATAGGCCTACAACTAGTGAAGATCCAATCCGCAGCGCAGTTTTTACGGTACAACAGATGGTTCACCTTTTCCTATTGACGTTTGTAGGCTACGTTTGAATACGGTAATGTTAATATTTAATACACTGAGTGGACAAAACATTAAGAAGACCTGCTCTTTCCATGACAGGCTGACCAGGTGAATCCAGGTGAAAGCTATGATCGCTAATTGATGTCACCTGTTAAATCCACTTCAATCAGTGTAGATGAAGAGGAAGAGACAGGTTAAAGAAGGATTTAAATCTTGAGACATTTGAAACATGGTTTGTTAATGTGTGCCATTCAGAGGGTGGAAGGGCAAGATGAGATTTAAGTGCCTTTGAATAGGGTATTGTAGTAGGTGCCAGACACACTGGTTTGAGAGTGTCAAGAACTGCAACGCTGCTGGGTTTTTCACACTCAACAGTTCCCAGTGTGTATCAAGAATGGTCTACCACACACAGGACATCCAGCCAACTTGCCACAACTGTGGAAACCATTGGCGTTAACATGGGCCAGCATCCCTGTGGAACGCTTTCAACACCTTATAGTCCATGCCCTGACAAATTGAGGCTGTTCTGAGGGCAAAACGGGTGCAACTCAATATTAGGAAGGTGTACCTAATGTTTTGTACACTCTGTGTATATCATAACCATTGCAGAATCAATTCCTCACCTTTTCTGCCCATGATGAGTTCTTATTCCCTGAGTAGCCATACAACAAATTACCATGCGCATCTCTCATTTTAATTGGGCCTAGTAGATAGGCTATTATAATTTCATCCGGCAGGGAGTGTGGTTTATAACATACAGTAGAATTGAACATGGAAGTGTGTAGGATACCACTTTAAGTAGGGCTACTGTAGTTTTCATCAGAGTAGATCAATGTTTCAGAATTCGCGGGCAGTGCAGCATATTTAGGTTCCGGGAAATTCAAATGAAATTCAAATGTTCAAACGACCTGTTTACAGGTCCACAACAAATTGTAGTTGTTTTTCTTTCAGAAACGGTCAGATACAACAAATGTCACTACAAAACAAAACATTCTGCCAACACTAGGCCTAATTCCAACACTTCCAAAGACATTTGATCAAGTTCGCCATTTACTAGGCCTAATTCGAACACTTCCAAAGACATTTGATCAAGTTTGCCATTTACTAGGCCTAATTCCAACACTTCCAAAGACATTTGATCAAGTTCGCCATTTACTAGGCCTAATTCCAACACTTCCAAAGACATTAGATCAAGTTCGCCATTTACTAGGCCTAATTCCAACACTTCCAAAGACATTTGATCAAGTTCGCCATTTACTAGGCCTAATTCCAACACTTCCAAAGACATTTGATCAAGTTCGCCATTTACTAGGCCTAATTCCAACACTTCCAAAGACATTTGATCAATTTCGCCATTTACTAGGCCTAATTCCAACACTTCCAAAGACATTTGAGCCAGTTCGCCATTTACTAGGCCTAATTCCAACACTTCCAAAGACATTTGAGCCAGTTCGCCATTTACTAGGCCTAATTCCAACACTTCCAAAGTATACAGCAAATAAGGCTGTTATTGTCACCATAAAAGGTGAATGAGGGCCGTTTTTCAGACGGAGTTATAATGCCCGGTTCACACGCGCTCAGTTTTACAACCAGTCGGATTTATAATGTGAAAAAGGCGTATGTACAGAGCCTTCAGAAAGTATTCACAGACCTTTACTTTCCCCCATGTTGTCGTGTTACAGCATGAATTTAACATGACATGTTGTGTCACTGATCTACATACAATACCCCATCATGTCAAAGTGGAATTTTGTTTGTAGAATTATTTTTTATTTTTTATTCACAAAAAATTCTAAACTGAAAAGTATTCAACCCCTTTGTTATGGCAAGCCTAAATAAGTCTCAACGTCAACAGTGAAGTGAAGAGGCGACTCCAGGATGACTCCAGAGTTCCTCTGTCCAGTGTCTGTGTTCTTTTGCCCATCTTAATCTTTTCTTTTTATTGGCCAGTCTGAAATATGGCTTTTTCTTTGCAACTCTGCCTAGAAGGCCAGCATCCCAGAGTCACCTCTTCACTGTTGACGTTGAGACTGGTGTTTTGCGGGTATTATTTAATGAAGCTGCCAGTTGAGGACTTGTGAGGCGTCTGTTTCTCAAACTAGACACTCTAATGGGCTTGTCCTCTTGCTCAGTTGTGCACCGGGGCCTCCCACTCCTCTTTCTATTCTGGTTAGGGCCAGTTTGCTCTGTTCTGTAAAGGGAGTAGTATTAAGCGTTGTATGAGATCTTCAGTTTCTTGGCAATTTTTCGCATGGAATAGCCTTAATTTCTCAGAACAAGTATAGACTGACGAGTTTCCGTGCTTCTACACCTGCATTGCTTGCTGTTTGGGGTTTTAGGCTGGGTTTCTGTACAGCACTTTGAGATATCAGCTGATGTACGAAGGGCTATATAAATCAATTTGATTTGGTTTCAGAAGAAAGCTCTTTGTTTATGGCCATTGAGTCTGTAATCGAATCCACAAATGCTGATGCTCCAGATACTCAACTAGTCTAAAGAAGGCCAGTTTTATTGCTTCTTTAATGAGCACAACAGTTTTCAGCTGTGCTAACATAATTGCAAAAGGGTTTTCTAATGATCAATTAGACTTTTAAAATGATAAACTTGGAATAGCTAACACAAGGTGCCATTGGATGGTTGCTGATAATGGGCCTATGTAGATATTCCATAAAAAAATTCATTTTGGTAGTCATTGACAGCATTAACTATGTTTACACTGGATTTCTGATCAATTTGATGTTATTTTAATGGACCCAAAATGTGATTTTCTTTCAAAAACAAGGACATTTCTAAGTGACCCAGAACTCTGAATGGTAGTGTATTTATTGTCATGTTGAATTCAAGCTGTAACCCAATAAAATGTGGAATAAGTCAAGGGGTATGAATACTTTCTGAAGGCTCTGTATGACGAGTGCCAAGTTTATAAATCTCTATCTTTGTGCGTGCGCGGTCTTTTCAGAAATGGTGCATGCGGATATTTAGTGTTACATTTACACAACGGTTAGAAATGAGGCCCCTGAGCTGGATGAGTTCTTTTGTTCATACCAATATCAAACAGGAAACTGTTGCTCAGTAACCGTGGTTTTCTCTGTTACCTCATCTCACTTTAGAGGGATGTGTTTGGCGTGTCTTTTGTTTCCTATTTCAGTTTCCTATTTCAGCGTGGTTTTTCGTTTTCTTTAGAAATCTCTAACCTTCTGTTCGTGACAAAGAGAGAGGCGGAGCCGACACATCCCATACAGAGTCAACTCATCTTCCACAGGATCCTCAAAGAGGACATTTTGCAGGTGTGTGTGCTTGTGTGTGTGTATGCATTGGGGTCCCGAGTGGCGCAGCGGTCTAGGGCACTGCATCTCAGTGCTAGAGGTGTCACCACAGACCCTGGTTCGATTCCAGGCTGTATCACAACCAGCCGTGATTGGGAGTCTCATAGGGCGGCACACAATTGGCCCAGCGCCATCTGGGTTAGTGTTTGGACGGGATAGGCCAGTTAAATATGTTTTTAAATAAAAAATGTATGCATGCGTGTTTTCATGCTAGGCTGCGTACAGTATGTTCGTGTGCACAGGATGCCCTACACTGGCAATGCTACCTTTTTCATTCATTTGTTTGACATCAACAGTTTTGCTTTTCTGTCATTAACCAGGTCTATGTCTCCCATATGTCTATCTAGGAGGAGCACTTGGGCTGTGGCACCAGAACTAACATCTATGCTGGCAAACTGAAGATAAAGTGTGAGGAAGAGAAGGATGTATGGGGTTCCCAAACCCACCACCAGGTCAAAGTGGTCCTGAAAATGCTGCGGTCCCAACACAGGGACATCTCTATGGTGAGAACACGTGCGTGCACACCCTCACACGTTCTGTATAAATATAAGGGGCTTTATAAATATATTTGATTGACATTCACACAGTGGTGTAAAGTACTTAAGTATACATGTTTTAAAGTACTACTTTATTATATTTTTGACAAATTTGACTTTTACTACATTCTTAAAGACAATCTCTACCTTTTACTCCTGTACATTTTCTCTGACACACAAAAGTACTTGTTCCATTTCGAATGCTTAGGCAGCACAGCAGTATGTTCCAATTCACGCACTTATCAATATAACGTGTTGTCATCCCTACTGCCTCTGATCTGGCAGACTCACTAAACACAAATACTGAGTTCGCAAATTATGTCTGAGTGTTGGAGTGTGTCCCTGTCTGACCATAAATAAAAAATAAAATGGTGCCATCTGGTTTACTTAATATAAGGAATTTGATGTATAGAATTTACTTGAACTTTTTACTCAAGTATGACAATTGAGTACTTTTTCCACCACTGTAGATTTAAAACCAGATACTTTTTGACTTTTACTCAAGTAGTATTTTACTAGCAACGGTAAGCAAAATTGATAATTTGAAGGAATGAAACAGTTGGCCAATGGATGAACATACTCTAAACTTTTAGAAATGTTTAAATCCAACATATTTTGATTGAATTATAGGATATAAAACATTTTACTTGCACGGACAAATAATGGAGTTCAGGGATTTTGGTGGGAATTCAGGAAGTCAATTTATTGCCAAATTTCACTTTTGTTTTCTTAGAATGCACTCATATATACTCTTTCTAACGGTATACAGTATTTTGTCAATATTACGTGTTTAAAATAAAGAAAATGATATGTGCTGCATTTGCATAAATACACTGGGTATATTTGCATGTATGAATACATTAATATAAAGGGGTGGAACAACCTCCAAAACTTACTCTGTCTAGGCCTACCTGCACTCACCTGCGCTGTCTAGACTGACTCATTAATTACTGTGGTTGTCACGTTCTCTTGCATAATTTAATAGCAGGATAGTCTAAGATTAAAAATCAACAGGTTTGGCTCTAGATTATTATATTATATTATTACCTATTTTATATATCACTATAATCCGAGTGTTCACTTTCAAAAGTTGCTTTCATTTCAGCACATCGAATTTGTTAACATTTCAACTGTGTAAAAAAATATATATATATATTATCCCCGTAAAATGAACACCTATCAAAATAAAGTGCTCTTTCTTCTGATGTAAGTGTGGAGACTATGCGTTAAATCCCAGGCTTTAGCGTTCTTATAAATGCAATGAAAAGACAGTATATTCTGTTAAATCCATTTCAGCCATTACCGGGGTGTGTTTGACAGGCATTTGTGGTCCGTGCCATTTAAGATGAGGGAGGGAGATAAAAAATTTTATAATAATAATGATCATGACCTTATTTCTATTACAAAATATTGGATGACTGTCTTTCATATTCCGTTCACCCAGTTCAATGTAACAGCGATAGGTTTAGGTTTACATGATACTCAAATGTTCTTTGGCTACAACCTTGCCTATGAATGAACGATTACAACATAGATGCATCCAGTTCGAGAGAAACATTTGAGGTGACAGACAGTGACACATTCAATACATTGTTGCACACTGTTGTCTGCATCTAGCTGATATATAGGGTTTAATCATTAGTCCAACAGTTGCAAACAAACGTTTCTATTGAACAAATTCAGATATATTTACACCGTTTGCTTCCATTTAAGATTTTTTTTAAAACAGAATCAGCTTTAATGAATACACCCGCTGAACACATTTTACTTTCATAGCAGCCACGTTGTATTCCTTCTCGCATCTACGCGGTCTCCTCTCAACTTTTCCCTTATGGACTTCAATGCACAACACATCAGCTGTATGTGGCCAGGTGAAAAACACTTTCCAAGCCAAACCATATCATAACCACTACACACAGCCTACATCGTTGTCACCATATTAGCTAAAGTCATAGTCAACATAGCTAGTAGAACTAACGCGTTAGTAACCCGCTACAATCATGCAGTACACTGAACAGTGTACAGTCAGTAAGCAGTTTAGAACTTACACCGGGGGGGCCCAGTGGCAATACATTTTTAAAAACCAAAAGCTTACCTTGACTTGGAAGAGTTCCAGTGTTGCGTTGGATAGTCATAGCCAGGTAGCTAACATAGTATCCCTTTGTTTGAGCAGGCTAAAATAGCTTGCTGTATTTGCTAGCTAAGTAAAACTGGGAAAAATTACTCTCTCTCTCGCTTCTCCTTCATTTTGGAATAAATTAATTAGTTAAACTGTTCAAATATTGTCTTTCTCTCTCTCTGAGTCAACTGCTCACCACATGTTATGCACTGCAGTGCTAGCTAGCTAGCTGTAGTTTATGCATTCAGTACTAGATTAATTATTTTGATCCTTTGATTGGATTGACAACATGTCAATTCATGCTGCAAAATCTCTGATAGGTTGGGGGACATCCTCCAGAAGTTGTCATAATTACTGTATTGACATCAATGTACCCAGAGGAGGACGGAAGCTAGCTGTCCTCTGGCTACACCATGGTGCAACCCTACAAAGTGCTTTTGAGGCTACTGTAGACCTTCATTGCAAAATAGTGTGTTTTAATAAATTAAAATACAGACTGTAATGTTATCATGGCACATATTATTTGGTGATTATTTATATAAAGATTTTATCCCCAAAAAATATATTTAAAAAAAAATGTTTAAAAACATTTAGTTTTATGAAATGCACTGAGGAGGATGGTCCTCCCCTTCCTCCTCTGAGGAGCCTCCACTGCTGACAGGTCTTTACAAACATTTCCTCGGTTGTAGCATTACCTGGAAAAAACTTAAAGCACAAGCAAGAGTCGCAGGAGTAAAATTAAATAAATCAATCCATCAAGTTTTAAATGACAAGTGACCCTCAACCACAGGAAAAAGAGAGTGCTGGCCATGCGCATTGCTAATTTTACTTCTCATTTAATATTAAGGTATCTTTTACTTTTAGTCAAGTATGACAATTGAGCACACATTTCCTTCCTCCATTACCTGTCTGACTTTGTGACCACTTTCTTTGACCTTTTGACTTTGATCTTTTACGACGGACCTCTTTCCGTCAGGCTTTCTTTGACCTTTTACCTCTGAGCTCTTTCCGTCAGGCTTTCTTTGAGACGGTCAGTATGATGCATCAGGTGTCCCACCAACACATCGCTCTGCTGCATGGTGTCTGTGTTCGCAACCAGGACAGTAAGTCGCCCTTCCTTCCACCATTTCTCTTACCTTAATTATTTTTTTAACCCCCTTTTCTCCCCAATTTTCATGGTATCCAATTGTTAGTGGCTACTATCTTGTCTCATCGCTACAACTCCCGTACTGGCTCGGGAGAGACGAAGGTCGAAAGCCATGCATCCTCCGAAACACATCCCAACCAAGCTTCTTAACACAGCGCGCCTCCAACCTGGAAGCTAGGCCAATTGTGCGTCGCCCCACGGACCTCCCAGTCACGGCCGGCTGCGACAGAACCCAGAGTCTCAGGTGGCACAGCTAGCGCTGCAATGCAGTGCACTAGACCACTGCGCCACCTGGGAGGCCTTTATCTTCATTCTTAAACTGACACTCAGCGATATGCCACAAGCCGCAGGATGAACCTAAGTTATTGTAGATGATTGTGATGCTATGTACTCTATGTACTCGCAACAGAGTATCTGCTACAACGTGATAAGTTCTTAGATACTGCTGTTTACTTCATGCTCCGCTGAAGTCCTAGATGTAATGACATAGTGTCTACATTTGCAATATGCCGTATGTTGCGGAAAATACTTCATATCTCTGACAGCTTTTTTAAAATATTTTTTTTAACTATTTGCTATTTGCTTTTACATGTGAAAATGGGCTAGACTTTTTTGGGGACCTCAACCTGTGTGTGGTCCCTGTTCAGATATCATTGTGGAGGAGTATGTGAAGCTGGGTCCTCTGGATGTGTTCATGAAGGGGTGTCGTCTTCAACTCAGCACTTCCTGGAAATTCCAGGTGGCCAAACAACTGGCCAGCGTCCTCAGCTACCTGGTGAGAAACCATCAATCAACCCTGATTCACACTATAGGGCCAAGCCTAGCTGTACTGGGATGGCCTGCTTACGCATCCACCATAGTTAATGGAACTGTGCTGGAAAGGACAATGTGCAAGGAAAATATCAGAACCAGTCCAGTATGGTTCAGGTTGGCCCTATATTATAAAACGGGCATAAAAATGTGCCATGATAACATTACAGTCTGTATTCTTACCAGAATGTAAGCATCTGGGAACTTGGTGCCAACCCGGAGTCGACAGTAGTTTGTTAAAACCTGTACAGATGCAGTCAAATTTTGCTCTTTACAATAGAGTACAATGTTCCGTTTTTTTCTTTACAAAACTGGTTGAATGGCTTTTTTTTACCACATAGGCACCTGCAACTTACCACAGGTAAAATACTATATACATTGAACAAAAATCATTGCTTCCAACCATTTTGAATAATTTAGTCCAGGCCATTTTTGACTTTCAAGATCTTAATTTCAGTTATAAATGTTTTTTCCTTGATCCTGTGCCGTTGTCAATCAAACAAATGCATTTTTTTATATATTTTTTTATATCAACTTATTTGAAAAGAAATCATGCAAACGTGGCTATATGTTTGTCTGTATATGTCAGTGGAGGCTGTTGTGGGGAGGACAGCTCATAATTATAGCTGGAACGGAGAAATTGGAATGGATGTATTTGGTACCATTCCACCTATTCCACTCCAGCCATTACCACGAGCCCGTCCTCCCCAACTCAGGTGCCACCAACCTCCTGTGGTATACGTCTATATGGCTGTGGACCTGACACTTCCCTGTATTTCCCTCTCAGGAGGATAAGAAGCTGGTCCATGGTTATGTGTCTGCTAAGAACATCCTAGTGGAGCGGGATGGCCTGGAGGGAGAGACTGGGCCCTTCATCAAACTCAGTAGCCCTGGGGTCCCCATCTCCGCACTCAACAGACAAGGTAGGTGTGTGTGTGTGTGTGTTTGTGTGAGAGAGAGTTTGTGTGTGTTTAGCTGATGAGGCTGTGTTGTATTACAGAGTGTGTGGAGAGGATTCCGTGGATCGCCCCAGAGTGTGTGAGGGACAGCCAGGTCCTGAGTGTTGCGGTGGATAAGTGGGGCTTCGGCACCACGCTGTGGGAGATCTGCTATGATGGAGAGGCTCCTCTCAAAGACAAGAAACTCATAGAGGTACACGCTAACTTCCCCTCACAACACAACAGAATTACTAACAACACAACAGAATTACTAACAACACAACAGAATTACTAACAACACAACAGAATTACTAACAACACAACAGAATTACTAACAACACAACAGAATTACTAACAACACAACAGAATTACTAACATACAGCTAACAACACAACCACCCCCTAGACTGCCCATACAAAACATGAATGTATCCCTTATTTACCCTGGTGATATCTCTTTCAGAGGGGAGGTCTTTCTGGAGTTATTTCATTGAATACACCTGTTGTTATATACCCAAAGTCTTGGTCCCTGATCTGTCTCCTATCTTTCTCTCTGTGAGCAGAAGGAGATGTTCTACTCGGCCCAGTGTTCCCTGGTGACCCCAGACTGCCCTCAGCTGGGTGAGCTCATCACCAAATGCATGACCTACGACCCCAAGAGGAGGCCCTTCTTCAGGGCCATAGTCAGGGACCTCACCGGGGTGGCTGAGCAGAGTAAGCGGACAAAGAGGACTCATCTTCCATGTTTCTCCCTCTCTGTGACCTTCCCTCAGTTTCTCTGTCACATTCCCTCAGTTTCTCTGTCACCTTCCCTCAGTTTCTCTGTCACCTTCCCCTTCGTTTCTCTGTCACCTTCCCTCTGTTTCTCTGTCACCTTCCCGCAGTTTCTCTGTGGCCTTCCCGCAGTTTCTCTGTGGCCTTCCCGCAGTTTCTCTGTGGCCTTCCCGCAGTTTCTCTGTGGCCTTCCCGCAGTTTCTCTGTGGCTTTCCCTCAGTTTCTCTCTGTGACCTTCCCTCCGTTTCTCTCTGTGGCCTTCCCTCCGTTTCTCTGCGGCCTTCCCTCCGTTTCTCTGTGACCTTCCCTCAGTTTCTCTTTGACCTTCCCTCAGTTTCTCTGTCACCTTCCCTCAGTTTCTCTGTCACCTTCCCTCAGTTTCTCTGTCACCTTCCCTTAGTTTCTCTGTCACCTTCCCTCAGTTTCTCTGTCACCTTCCCTCAGTTTCTCTGTCACCTTCCCCCCGTTTCTCTGTGGCCTTCCCTCCGTTTCTCTGTGGGGCCTTCCCTCCGTTTCTCTGGGGCCTTCCCTCCGTTTCTCTGTGTGACACCTTCACGCTTGTCATTGTCATCTTTTTCGGTCACGCTCTCTCAAATGCATGTGTATATGTGGACAAGTGTGTGTGCACGTGCCTGTGTTTATATTATAGGCAATGTCTGAATATAAGTATTATAGCCCTGCCTCTGTGGCCCCTCCCCCAGACCCTGCTCTGCCTCCTGGTAGGGTGCCCATCCAGGAAGTGGACCCCACCGTGTTTGAAACCAGGTTCCTCAGGAAAATCAAAGACCTGGGTGAGGTAGGGAGACTCCTAATACATGTAGACTTTTGGGGTGCATGTCCACATTAAAGGGGTAATCTGTGATTGGTACAATACATCCATTGTTGGACTTATGAATTCCAGCCAATGATTGTTGAAGAATATCACTTCTAAATGTCTCATGAGCTTAGTTCAATTGTCTTACCAAATCAGAACCCAGAATATAAACTATAAATATACATTTTTAATTTAAATATAATGGGGTGGCGGTTTGTTTTATGAATCAGTTTGTTCCCCTGTAATGTGATGATTGTGGTATGTAACAGTGTGTGTGTGTGTGGATATAAACTGTACCTGTATGGCTTTCATCAATATGGTTCACGATGTCTGTGGCTTTATTCTTTTTGTGTGTGTGTACTATTCGCAGGGTCACTTTGGCAAGGTGGAGTTGTGTCAGTATGACCCCCGTGGGGACGGTCGAGGGCAGCTTGTGGCGGTCAAGTCTCTGAAGCCAGAGAGCAGAGGTCAGCTGTGGAGAGAGATAGACACCATGAGAGAACTATACCACCACAACATTGTCAAATACAGAGGAGTGTGTAGCGAGGATGGTGAGGAGAGCTCTGCAGTCACACACACACACACACCTCATCCCAGTGATGGGGTTTGTGTTAACACTGTGTTTCTCTGTCTAGGTGGGAGAACCACTAAGCTGATCATGGAGTACCTGCCAGCGGGGAGCCTGAAGGACTACCTGCCCTGGAGGAAACACCAGACTGACCTCAGGAGACTCCTCCACTACGCCCTCCAGATCTGCCAGGTGTAGTAGTATGGAGCTTCATTAATACCCCCAAAATGGATGTCATTTTAATTTCATCCTTTTAATCCCACCCTATTAGGTGTTTACTGCAGTTTGTGATGATGCACTCCTTTAAATGTACTTTCTGTTACTTGGTAACTGTTGCCTATTACCAAATGGAATGTTGTGGTAAATGTTTCAAAGACTTGTAGTAAAAGCACAAGACTGCCAGGTAAATAGCTATACAAACTATAAAAACATGTGTGTGTGTGTGTCTCAGGGAATGGATTACTTGGGATCCCAGCGGTTCATCCACCGGGATCTGGCGGCTCGGAACGTTCTGGTGGAGAACGAGAGCACGGTGAAGATCGGAGACTTTGGCCTGACCAAGAGCATGAAGGAGGACAAGAGTTACTACACTGTCAGAGAGGAGACCGACAGCCCTGTGTTCTGGTGAGCAAATGTATACATAGAATGACAACACAGGAGGTTGGTGACACCTTAATTGGGGAGGACGGGCACGTGGTAATGGCTGGAGCGGTACAAGTGGAAAGGTATCAACAACATCAAACATATGGTTTCCATGTGTTTGATGCCATTCTATTTACTCCGTTCCAGCCATTATTATGAGCCGTCCTCCCCTCTGCAGGGGTGGTGCACAATTGGCCCAGCATCGTCCGAGTTTGGCCGGGTAGGCCATCATTGTAAATAAGAATTTGTTCTTAACTCACTTGCCTAGTTAAATAAATACAAATATTTAAAAAAGAATTAAGTCTCATAGCAAGCGGTCTGAATACTTATGTAAAAAACTTTTCGCTTTGGCATTATGGGGTATTGTGATGTCACTATGGGGTATTGTGATGTCACTATGGGGTATTGTGATGTCACTATGGGGTATTGTGATGTCATTATGGGGTATTGTGATGTCACTATGGGGTATTGTGTGATTTTCGCTCCTATGATGTTAACAGGACGGGGCTCAGTGTATTTACATTAACTCACATGGGCGGCAGGTAGCCTAACGGTAGAGTGTTGGGCCAGTAACCGAGAGGTTGCTGGTTCGAATCCCTGAGCTGACTAGGTGAAAAATCTGTTGATGTGCCCTTGCTCTGCATAAGAGTGTCTGTTAAGTGACTAAAATGTACATATTAACCTTGGTTGTGTTCATTAGGCAGTTGACACCCAACGGAAGAAAACAAACCGGAAGGAACTACCTAAACTTGTCCAATAAGAAACGCTCATTTTCGGTTGCAGAACATTTTGCTACGTTGTGCCCTAACCCATGTGTTGCCTTGTAGGTACGCTCCCGAGTGCCTGGTGGACTGTAAGTTTTACCCTGCGTCTGACGTGTGGTCCTTCGGGGTGACCCTCTATGAGTTGTTGACCTACTGTGAGACAAGCAGCAGTCCTACCACGGTAAAGAACTTTGTCTCTTTGAACTTTGTCTCTCTCTCCTCACTATGAAAATATGTTAATACAAATTCCTAAAACTTTATTGATTTGTTTGACAAATACCAGGGGTCAGACCTGTTAACATGTATCTGATGTGATACCAGGGGTCAGACCTGTTAACATGTATCTGATGAGATACCAGGGGTCAGACCTGTTAACATGTATCGGATGAGATACCAGGGGTCAGACCTGTTAACATGTATCGGATGAGATACCAGGGGTCAGACCTGTTAACATGTATCGGATGAGATACCAGGGGTCAGACCTGTTAACATGTATCGGATGAGATACCAGGGGTCAGACCTGTTAACATGTATCTGATGAGATGTATCCTAGTCTTAGTTAATTAAACTAGCGTCTGTCTGTTTTGGGGTCAAATCATTCTGAAGTTCAATACTCTGAGCGGTGCACTTTTCCACTTCCCTTCATGGATTTATAAAGGAAATGACTAGAAACTCCTCCCCCATGCTTGTACCAATCTAAAGCTTTTAAATGCATGGGAAGAGTGGATACTTTGGGAGAAACGACTATGGTGTTGGTAGGGATCGAACTGGAGCGTAGGACCAGTGTTTCATCTGTTTTGGTTTTGATCATATGTTATGGTTGTTCACAGGTATTCTTGGAGATGCTTCGTCCAATCCAGGGTCAGATGAATATCACCCAATTGGTGGAAGTGCTGATGGCCGGCAGGAGGCTGCCTTGTCCACCTCACTGCCCGGATGCGGTAAGAGAACTGGGAAAGTACAGATCTAGGATCAGCTTCCCCTCCCCCAATCCTAACCTTAATCATTAGTTTAAAAAATTGCTACACTGACCCACGATCAGTGTCTAGGAGCAACTTCACCATACACCAAAGCTAATTAAGCACCCTTTCTAAATACAAAGTCAGTAGTGTTACTCTACAGTTGTAGGATATTAATTTGACCAGTTTCTCACAGCAGGAAAATAATCCTACAGCAACAGGAAATGTGAATTATTATGTGGATTATAATTAACTGACATTTGTTGTAGGGGTTTGTACATGTTTTGTTAGGACAAATCAAGTCTGACATTTTAAAAGTGGAAATTAAAAACTTTAGAAGCCTTTTTAAACCTTGAATACACGAGAAGTTTGCATTTTCTGCAGGAACTTTCTTGCAACAACAGGGTGATCAAATTAACATCTGACACATGTATAAAAATAACGATCCTCAATAGGAATGAGTAGGAATAGAACAACCTGCATATCTAATGGCTTTGAGCAGGTTGCTCGTTATCAACGCCGATGTAAATCAGCATAAAAAGGAAAATTGCATCTACAAGGATAAACATGTCTTCCCAGGTGTGTTTATCAGAGCAGCGTTTTGACCCTTAGCTTGCAGGATATTTATTTGTTATGCTTCTCGACCCCCCCCCCCCCCCCCAAAAAAGGTTTGAAGATTTTTATATCTGGTCTCTGGTCTTTGCACTTCTGTGTGTGTGTGTGTGTGTGTGTGTGTGTGTGCAGGTATACTCTCTGATGAGGAGGTGTTGGGAGAGTTCCCCGGAGAACAGGATTCTGTTCAAAGACCTGATCACAGAGCTGGAGCTGCTGCTGGATGAGAGGCACGGAGGAGATGGACTGGCTGTCTGACCTGACGAAGCTGCAGCTGGACGAGAGGCACGGAGGAGATGGACTGGCTGTCTGACCTGACGAAGCTGCAGCTGGACGAGAGGCACGGAGGAGATGGACTGGCTGTCTGACCTGACGAAGCTGAAGCTGCAGCTGGACGAGAGGCACGGAGGAGATGGACTGGCTGTCTGACCTGACGAAGCTGCAGCTGGATGAGAGGCACGGAGGAGATGGACTGGCTGTCTGACCTGACGAAGCTGCAGCTGGACGAGAGGCACGGAGGAGATGGACTGGCTGTCTGACCTGACGAAGCTGCTGCTGGACGAGAGGCACGGAGGAGATGGACTGGCTGTCTGACCTGACGAAGCTGGAGCTGCTGCTGGATGAGAGGCACGGAGGAGATGGACTGGCTGTCTGACCTGACGAAGCTGCAGCTGGACGAGAGGCACGGAGGAGATGGACTGGCTGTCTGACCTGACGAAGCTGAAGCTGGACGAGAGGCACGGAGGAGATGGACTGGCTGTCTGACCTGACGAAGCTGCTGCTGGACGAGAGGCACGGAGGAGATGGACTGGCTGTCTGACCTGACGAAGCTGCTGCTGGACGAGAGGCACGGAAGAGATGGACTGGCTGTCTGACCTGATGAAGCTGAAGCCGCAGCTGGACGAGAGGCACGGAGGAGATGGACTGGCTGTCTGACCTGATGAAGCTGAAGCCGCAGCTGGATGAGAGGCACGGAGGAGATGGACTGGCTGTCTGACCTGACGAAGCTGCAGCTGGACGAGAGGCACGGAGGAGATGGACTGGCTGTCTGACCTGACGAAGCTGGAGCTGCTGCTGGATGAGAGGCACGGAGGAGATGGACTGGCTGTCTGACCTGACGAAGCTGACATAGATGGATAGATAATAATACTAGTGATGGACTGATATGACATTTATGACCAATATCCCATATTTTCCTTGCCAAAAACAAACTGAAATTTTAGCAGCCTTTTAAGCATTATAGTACAGTTAAATAGTTAACACACACACACACACGGACGCAGAGGTCTAAGGCACTGCATCTTAGTGCAAGAGGCGTCACTACAGTCCCTGGTTCAAATCCAGGCTGTATCACATCCGGCCGTGATTGGGAGTACCGTAGGGCAATGCACAATTGGCCCAGCGTCTTCCGGGTTTGGCCGGGGTAGGCCGTCATTGTAAATAAGAATTTGTTCTTAACTAACTTACCTAGTTAAAGAAATCCACACTGACCAAAAATGTATTTTGTTGGCATTTACGTATGTCCCCATTACCAGTAAAACATAATCAATCTATTTACTTCACTTACTTACTGTGCTGTTTCATTGTTCAGTTGTTTCATTCTCAACCAGGATGTCATCATACATGTCAAGCAGTGACGTTTCAGCTCTGCCTGTGCCCGACCAGTCGGCGAAAGCCAACATCACCCACGACAGAGAACGGTTGATTGTCAAGGGCAATGAAATCCATTATCTTGGCGTTGATGGATTTCACCTTTGCATTGTCTCTCTGAAAATGTTCTTACTCTTTCAAATGACTGCTGGACTTATTGGCGACTCGATCCACACAGCAGACATTGTGGGCCAGGTTAGGAATGCTGTGTTGCACGTGTAGTGTAAAATGTTACGTGATGTCATTATATAGGTATACATGTCAGCTTTGACATCGGTGTTAAACTAGACATCGGGCCGATGTTGGCATTTTTAGCTAATATCGGCCAATTTCGATATGTTCACTGATATCGTGCAACCTTAAATAATAGAATTCATATCATAATATTTATGCCATTTAGACACTTTTTATCCAAATAGATGGATGGATGAAAACACAGTCGACAAAGATGGACAGAAAGCACAGACAGAAAGCTCACTTGTCAAACGATAACAAGCAATATAATAGGAGAACAAATATAGGCTAGATTGAAAACTGGACACTGTAGCACTCAGCCATTAGGTTAGCCACTGTAGCCCCCTACCACACCCAACCCTGTTCTCTCACACTGGAGCCCCCTACCACACCCAACACTGTTCTCTCTATGACCAGTTTGGCCTACCATCCCTCACAAGCAGATTACAAATGAACTGGTTCAACCTTACTAAAACCCTTACTGGCTAAGCCCCAGTCCTGTCCTTCTACAGCCTACACTCTCAAATCAAATCACACTTCATTACTTACTGGCTAAGCCCCAGTCCTGTCCTTCTACAGCCTACACTCTCAAATCAAATCACACTTCATTACTTACTGGCTAAGCCCCAGTCCTGTCCTTCTACAGCCTACACTCTCAAATCAAATCACACTTCATTACTTACTGGCTAAGCCCCAGTCCTGTCCTTCTACAGCCTACACTCTCAAATCAAATCACACTTCATTACTTACTGGCTAAGCCCCAGTCCTGTCCTTCTCCCAGTCCTTCTACAGCCTACACTCTCAAATCAAATCACACTTCATTTGCCACATGCACCGAATACAACAAGTGTAGACTTACTGAAATGAAATGCTTACTTACAAGCCCTTAACCAACAGTGCAGTTCAAGAAGAAGAAAATATGTTTATATAGTAATAAAGTACAAGAAGTTTTCACATTTTATTGGTCAAGTGTATCTAATTGCAAGGCGTGTGGAGGCATCACTCCTCCTCCAACTCCTCGAATGACAGTGAGTGTGTCCAGGCCACCAGTTTGTCCACCTCGTTCTCCCAGAGGTCCTGTTGCTGTCTGTCATGTGCTCGACAGAGACCCCTGGTGGCCATGGAGTCTCTCTGCACATTCACCTGAGGGGTCAGCATGTCTACAAGGACACATAAATGATGGGCTCTGTCATTGCTCACAGTAACACACACCCACACACACTGAATTCATCATAGACTTACCTGGTGTTCTGTAGAGGAGGTAAATCTTTCTCATTTGGTCCATCCTCGCCTGTCTCCCCTCACTCACTGGTTTGGTCTTCTTAGGCTGGTGCACGGTACCATACATTAAGGCTCGGAACCTGTCACAGAGCACACCTGGTTATTAAGGTTCTGAACCTGTCACAGAGCACATCTGGTTATTATGGTTCTGAACCTGTCAGAGCACATCTGGTTATTATGGTTCTGAACCTGTCACAGAGCACATCTGGTTTATGGTTCTGAACCTGTCACAGAGCACATCTGGTTTATGGTTCTGAACCTGTCACAGAGCACATCTGGTTATTATGGTTCTGAACCTGTCACAGAGCACATCTGGTTATGGTTCTGAACCTGTCACAGAGCACATCTGGTTATGGTTCTGAACCTGTCACAGAGCACATCTGGTTATTATGGTTCTGAACCTGTCACAGAGCACATCTGGTTATTATGGTTCTGAACCTGTCACAGAGCACATCTGGTTATTATGGTTCTGAACCTGTCACAGAGCACATCTGGTTATTTGAGAGTAAAACAAAAAGGAGCAATACGTTTCAATTTCTGAATGAGTGAGATGTTGCCTTTGTATAGCATGGTTTACCCAAATCATATTTAGGAAAGGCAGCAGCTATGGTAAATCGGACGTGTGTTTTAACCAGCAATCTTACAAGCCAAGAGGTAATCTCTTATTTTTATTTTTTTTACTGCTCCTCTTCATCTTTCAGAGTAAACAGACTTACGTTTCACACTGTGTCCCCATGGGAGAGTCCTTGTCTGGTGTCCCATAATACATGGCAAAGGTCTCAGGGCGCTTGATGAGATCCTCCAGGGCTGGAATACATCGTCAGATTAGCCTGTTACACGCCTATCAGTGCTAACTCCTAATGTACACTCCAAGGTCATGAGGAGTGCATGTATTTAGATGGAAAGACATACATTCCTTCCTCATCCACGAGCCAGCTTTAGTGGTGGCCATCTTTGTCCATGTCTTCAGATAATCCTCAAAGGGGATTCTCCTCACAAGCCTGGAGGCATTACATTTAGCCATGGAACAGAGAATATTACACTGAACTGCTGTAACTACAGTAATCAAGAGTATAGTACTATCATGATACTATGCATGTGTCATGTCAAAAAGAGGATAAACCAGAAGATAAAACTGTGATGTCATCATTGTGAATTAACTAATCAATCAAGGGAAAACGAAGAGGAAGAATATTCTGGAAATGAAAGAGATGAGCACATGGAAAGTGGAAATATTCACTTTGCTCGTTACATATTTACATGTTCTTAATTCCATTCCTTTACTTAGATGTGTGTGTATTTGGGTTTATGTTGTGAAATGGTTAGATATTACTGCACTGTCGGAACTAGAAACACAAAGCATTTCGCTACACCTGCATTAACATCTGCTAAACACGTGTATGTGACAAAATAACATTTGATTTGATTTCTCTCACCTGTTTTGTGAGTTCAACTGCACAGCTTTTCTGTTCCCTACAGGAGAATAATAATAATAGACAGATCATTATCACCACTCAGTGTGAGATGGGATATGATCACCTTATCTTAGGCTAGCAGCATCCCACCTTTACCAGCGGTAAATCATTTCATCTTTGAAGACTGAAAGTGAAAACACAGACTCTTCCACTCAGTAACAAAAATACCAAGCACAGTGGAATGTAAAGTAGCCAAAGTTCATGATGCAACATGAAGAAAATCAGCAAAGAAATTGCAGGACGCAAATCAACCACCAGTAAAAACAAAGAGGTTGAGGGGCTTCAACTGAATAACACACGGAGTTAACACACAGCCTTTTACAGTGACACGTTCAAATGACCTGCTATGAGGTAAGGTCACCCAGTGGTGGTGGAGCAGAGTGTCACCAAGACTGAGCTGAGGAACATGGAGTTAACACACAGCCTTTTACAGTGACACATTCAAATGACCTGCTATGAGGTAAGGTCACCCAGTGGTGGTGGAGCAGAGTGTCACCAAGACTGAGCTGAGGAACATGGAGTTAACACACAGCCTTTTACAGTGACACGTTCAAATGACCTGCTATGAGGTAAGGTCACCCAGTGGTGGTGGAGCAGAGTGTCACCAAGACTGAGCTGAGGAACATGGAGTTAACACACAGCCTTTTGCAGTGACACATTCAAATGACCTGCTATGAGGTAAGGTCACCCAGTGGTGGTGGAGCAGAGTGTCACCAAGACTGAGCTGAGGAACATGGAGTTAACACACAGCCTTTTACAGTGACACATTCAAATGACCTGCTATGAGGTAAGGTCACCCAGTGGTGGTGGAGCAGAGTGTCACCAAGACTGAGCTGAGGCACATGGAGTTAACACACAGCCTTTTACAGTGACACGTTCAAATGACCTGCTATGAGGTAAGGTCACCCAGTGGTGGTGGAGCAGAGTGTCACCAAGACTGAGCTGAGGAACATGGAGTTAACACACAGCCTTTTACAGTGACACATTCAAATGACCTGCTATGAGGTAAGGTCACCCAGTGGTGGTGGAGCAGAGTGTCACCAAGACTGAGCTGAGGAACATGGAGTTAACACACAGCCTTTTACAGTGACACGTTCAAATGACCTGCTATGAGGTAAGGTCACCCAGTGGTGGTGGAGCAGAGTGTCACCAAGACTGAGCTGAGGAACATGGAGTTAACACACAGCCTTTTACAGTGACACATTCAAATGACCTGCTATGAGGTAAGGTCACCCAGTGGTGGTGGAGCAGAGTGTCACCAAGACTGAGCTGAGGAACATGGAGTTAACACACAGCCTTTTGCAGTGACACATTCAAATGACCTGCTATGAGGTAAGGTCACCCAGTGGTGGTGGAGCAGAGTGTCACCAAGACTGAGCTGAGGAACATGGAGTTAACACACAGCCTTTTGCAGTGACACATTCAAATGACCTGCTATGAGGTAAGGTCACCCAGTGGTGGTGGAGCAGAGTGTCACCAAGACTGAGCTGAGGAACATGGAGTTAACACACAGCCTTTTGCAGTGACACATTCAAATGACCTGCTATGAGGTAAGGTCACCCAGTGGTGGTGGAGCAGAGTGTCACCAAGACTGAGCTGAGGAACATGGAGTTAACACACAGCCTTTTACAGTGACACATTCAAATGACCTGCTATGAGGTAAGGTCACCCAGTGGTGGTGGAGCAGAGTGTCACCAAGACTGAGCTGAGGAACATGGAGTTAACACACAGCCTTTTACAGTGACACGTTCAAATGACCTGCTATGAGGTAAGGTCACCCAGTGGTGGTGGAGCAGAGTGTCACCAAGACTGAGCTGAGGAACATGGAGTTAACACACAGCCTTTTACAGTGACACATTCAAATGACCTGCTATGAGGTAAGGTCACCCAGTGGTGGTGGAGCAGAGTGTCACCAAGACTGAGCTGAGGAACATGGAGTTAACACACAGCCTTTTACAGTGACACGTTCAAATGACCTGCTATGAGGTAAGGTCACCCAGTGGTGGTGGAGCAGAGTGTCACCAAGACTGAGCTGAGGAACATGGAGTTAACACACAGCCTTTTACAGTGACACATTCAAATGACCTGCTATGAGGTAAGGTCACCCAGTGGTGGTGGAGCAGAGTGTCACCAAGACTGAGCTGAGGAACATGGAGTTAACACACAGCCTTTTGCAGTGACACATTCAAATGACCTGCTATGAGGTAAGGTCACCCAGTGGTGGTGGAGCAGAGTGTCACCAAGACTGAGCTGAGGAACATGGAGTTAACACACAGCCTTTTGCAGTGACACATTCAAATGACCTGCTATGAGGTAAGGTCACCCAGTGGTGGTGGAGCAGAGTGTCACCAAGACTGAGCTGAGGAACATGGAGTTAACACACAGCCTTTTGCAGTGACACATTCAAATGACCTGCTATGAGGTAAGGTCACCCAGTGGTGGTGGAGCAGAGTGTCACCAAGACTGAGCTGAGGAACATGGAGTTAACACACAGCCTTTTACAGTGACACATTCAAATGACCTGCTATGAGGTAAGGTCACCCAGTGGTGGTGGAGCAGAGTGTCACCAAGACTGAGCTGAGGAACATGGAGTTAACACACAGCCTTTTACAGTGACACGTTCAAATGACCTGCTATGAGGTAAGGTCACCCAGTGGTGGTGGAGCAGAGTGTCACCAAGACTGAGCTGAGGAACATGGAGTTAACACACAGCCTTTTACAGTGACACATTCAAATGACCTGCTATGAGGTAAGGTCACCCAGTGGTGGTGGAGCAGAGTGTCACCAAGACTGAGCTGAGGAACATGGAGTTAACACACAGCCTTTTACAGTGACACGTTCAAATGACCTGCTATGAGGTAAGGTCACCCAGTGGTGGTGGAGCAGAGTGTCACCAAGACTGAGCTGAGGAACATGGAGTTAACACACAGCCTTTTACAGTGACACATTCAAATGACCTGCTATGAGGTAAGGTCACCCAGTGGTGGTGGAGCAGAGTGTCACCAAGACTGAGCTGAGGAACATGGAGTTAACACACAGCCTTTTACAGTGACACGTTCAAATGACCTGCTATGAGGTAAGGTCACCCAGTGGTGGTGGAGCAGAGTGTCACCAAGACTGAGCTGAGGAACATGGAGTTAACACACAGCCTTTTACAGTGACACATTCAAATGACCTGCTATGAGGTAAGGTCACCCAGTGGTGGTGGAGCAGAGTGTCACCAAGACTGAGCTGAGGAACATGGAGTTAACACACAGCCTTTTACAGTGACACGTTCAAATGACCTGCTATGAGGTAAGGTCACCCAGTGGTGGTGGAGCAGAGTGTCACCAAGACTGAGCTGAGGAACATGGAGTTAACACACAGCCTTTTACAGTGACACATTCAAATGACCTGCTATGAGGTAAGGTCACCCAGTGGTGGTGGAGCAGAGTGTCACCAAGACTGAGCTGAGGAACATGGAGTTAACACACAGCCTTTTGCAGTGACACATTCAAATGACCTGCTATGAGGTAAGGTCACCCAGTGGTGGTGGAGCAGAGTGTCACCAAGACTGAGCTGAGGAACATGGAGTTAACACACAGCCTTTTGCAGTGACACATTCAAATGACCTGCTATGAGGTAAGGTCACCCAGTGGTGGTGGAGCAGAGTGTCACCAAGACTGAGCTGAGGAACATGGAGTTAACACACAGCCTTTTGCAGTGACACATTCAAATGACCTGCTATGAGGTAAGGTCACCCAGTGGTGGTGGAGCAGAGTGTCACCAAGACTGAGCTGAGGAACATGGAGTTAACACACAGCCTTTTACAGTGACACATTCAAATGACCTGCTATGAGGTAAGGTCACCCAGTGGTGGTGGAGCAGAGTGTCACCAAGACTGAGCTGAGGAACATGGAGTTAACACACAGCCTTTTACAGTGACACGTTCAAATGACCTGCTATGAGGTAAGGTCACCCAGTGGTGGTGGAGCAGAGTGTCACCAAGACTGAGCTGAGGAACATGGAGTTAACACACAGCCTTTTACAGTGACACATTCAAATGACCTGCTATGAGGTAAGGTCACCCAGTGGTGGTGGAGCAGAGTGTCACCAAGACTGAGCTGAGGAACATGGAGTTAACACACAGCCTTTTACAGTGACACATTCAAATGACCTGCTATGAGGTAAGGTCACCCAGTGGTGGTGGAGCAGAGTGTCACCAAGACTGAGCTGAGGAACATGGAGTTAACACACAGCCTTTTACAGTGACACGTTCAAATGACCTGCTATGAGGTAAGGTCACCCAGTGGTGGTGGAGCAGAGTGTCACCAAGACTGAGCTGAGGAACATGGAGTTAACACACAGCCTTTTACAGTGACACATTCAAATGACCTGCTATGAGGTAAGGTCACCCAGTGGTGGTGGAGCAGAGTGTCACCAAGACTGAGCTGAGGAACATGGAGTTAACACACAGCCTTTTACAGTGACACGTTCAAATGACCTGCTATGAGGTAAGGTCACCCAGTGGTGGTGGAGCAGAGTGTCACCAAGACTGAGCTGAGGAACATGGAGTTAACACACAGCCTTTTACAGTGACACATTCAAATGACCTGCTATGAGGTAAGGTCACCCAGTGGTGGTGGAGCAGAGTGTCACCAAGACTGAGCTGAGGAACATGGAGTTAACACACAGCCTTTTGCAGTGACACATTCAAATGACCTGCTATGAGGTAAGGTCACCCAGTGGTGGTGGAGCAGAGTGTCACCAAGACTGAGCTGAGGAACATGGAGTTAACACACAGCCTTTTGCAGTGACACATTCAAATGACCTGCTATGAGGTAAGGTCACCCAGTGGTGGTGGAGCAGAGTGTCACCAAGACTGAGCTGAGGAACATGGAGTTAACACACAGCCTTTTACAGTGACACATTCAAATGACCTGCTATGAGGTAAGGTCACCCAGTGGTGGTGGAGCAGAGTGTCACCAAGACTGAGCTGAGGAACATGGAGTTAACACACAGCCTTTTACAGTGACACATTCAAATGACCTGCTATGAGGTAAGGTCACCCAGTGGTGGTGGAGCAGAGTGTCACCAAGACTGAGCTGAGGAACATGGAGTTAACACACAGCCTTTTACAGTGACACGTTCAAATGACCTGCTATGAGGTAAGGTCACCCAGTGGTGGTGGAGCAGAGTGTCACCAAGACTGAGCTGAGGAACATGGAGTTAACACACAGCCTTTTACAGTGACACATTCAAATGACCTGCTATGAGGTAAGGTCACCCAGTGGTGGTGGAGCAGAGTGTCACCAAGACTGAGCTGAGGAACATGGAGTTAACACACAGCCTTTTACAGTGACACGTTCAAATGACCTGCTATGAGGTAAGGTCACCCAGTGGTGGTGGAGCAGAGTGTCACCAAGACTGAGCTGAGGAACATGGAGTTAACACACAGCCTTTTACAGTGACACATTCAAATGACCTGCTATGAGGTAAGGTCACCCAGTGGTGGTGGAGCAGAGTGTCACCAAGACTGAGCTGAGGAACATGGAGTTAACACACAGCCTTTTACAGTGACACGTTCAAATGACCTGCTATGAGGTAAGGTCACCCAGTGGTGGTGGAGCAGAGTGTCACCAAGACTGAGCTGAGGAACACGGAGGCCAGTGGTGGAGCTGAAGACAGAGAACACAGCCCAAGCAGCTGAACTGTCTGCAAATGGGGGCCAGAGTGACAGCCAATGAGAAGGAGGTGGAGGAGGAGCTGAACTGTCCGCCAATGGGGGCCAGAGTGACAGCCAATGAGAAGGAGGTGGAGGAGGAGCTGAACTGTCCGCCAATGGGGGCCAGAGTGACAGCCAATGAGAAGGAGGTGGAGGGAGCTGAACTGTCCGCCAATGGGGGCCAGAGTGACAGCCAATGAGAAGGAGGTGGAGGAGGATCTGAACTGTCCGCCAATGTGGGCCAGAGTGACAGCCAATGAGAAGGAGGTGGAGGAGGCACTGTACTGTCCGCCAATGGGGGCCAGAGTGACAGAAAATGAGAAGGAGGAGGACAAAGTAGCTGACAGCACTTAGAGAGGAGATGAGCATCACCAAGACTGATCTGCAGCTCCAGAAGAACAAGATGGAGGAGCTGAAGAGGGAGAACACAGTCATGGAGGCCAGAGTGTCAGCCAATGAGGAGGAGATGAAGAGGGACAACACAGTCATGGAGGCCAGAGTGTCAGCCAATGAGAAGGAGGTGGAGGAGGAGCTGAAGAGGGAGAAAACAGACCATATGTTCTCTGCTGGTTTGACTGATTCAGGAACTGTAGGACCATTCAATACTGAAACCCAACTGAGAGTCATCACCAACATGGGATCGGTCTATAACCCAATAACTACTATGTTCCCAGCACCAGTGAGATGAGTCTACTACTTCAGATTCACTGCCTGGGAATACCATGAGAGTAGGCCTGTTCCATGATGACCAAAAAGTGTTGTATTTAATTATGTACGCACTGACCATCGTGGTAAGTATGTTTCAAAGGCATTGTCTCTAGAGCTGGACCATTGGGATGTGGTCTACTTATGTCCCCCCTCAGGGAAAGGGCTCTATGACAGTACTAATAACTACAACACCTTCAGTAGCTTCTGGGTCACATAGGGAAGCACCTTTGCTGTAATGAACTCTGCTTTCTGATAGTAGCAGAAAGCCTCCAATGTTCCTCTCTAACCAATAGGAAGCATTGAAAAAGAGAAAGAATGCTGCCGTTTGTGTCTTTACAGTACTATAAACGTTTATGGTAATTATTGCATGTATTTCTGCTCAACAACATTTTCACACGCAAACTTTTTGTTGCGAGTTGGATCAACAACATTTTTGTTGAGTAAACTCACAATCCTATTGCAATTGTACAATAATACTTTCTTTTTTACAGTGTAGCTTTGTAACGTAGCCCAATGTAACCAATAGCTAATCCTTGTACTTGGTGGTGCTCACTCACTCTCCAGTTCCTGGCTGGCCCTGACACATTCCAGCACCACACGGTGGTAGGTGGATGGGCTGGACCAGAGCATGTCAGCAGCTTCGGGGTTCACCGCTCCCTCCAGGACTGGGTTGGACAGCATGGTCTAGAGGGGACATAGGAGAGGAGACCATACAGACTTGATATTACTACACTACTACTGCTGTATGTGTCTATGAACACAGCAAGTGGCAGTGCTTTTTTAAAAATAGTATGTGATAGTTCTATCTTTATCACAAATTACAAATTGCTGTATCCAACCTGGACTCAGAGGTAGACGTAGCATAGTAAACGTACATCTGGGACATTCCAATTAGTATGATATGTTGTGTTTTGTATGGTGTTAATTTGTGGATGTCCATCATCCAATTCATATGATATGTTATGAATTACAATTTATGATATGTTAGCAATTGCAATTCCTACAATATGTTAATGAATTTGTTGTGGCTAATGTTAGCTAGGTGGTTAGGTGGCTAACGTTAGCTAGGGTTAGGGGTTAAGTTTAGGGTTAAAGTTAAGAGTTAGGTTAAAGGATTAAGGTTAGGGGAAGGGTTAGCTAACACTAAGTAGTTGCAAAGTAGCTAATAAGTAGACAGTAGTTGCTAATTAGCTAAAGTGTTAAAGTTGTCCATGATGAGATTTAAACGCGCAACCTTTGGATTGCTAGATGTTCGTGTTATACACCCAGCCATCTGTTCCGACTAACCACCCTACTTTCATTTTTGTCTTAAGTAAACTTCTGTCTTATGCGGGGGCTCCCTAGTAGCGCAGCAGTCTAAGGCACTGCATCTCATTGCTAGAGGCGTCACTACAGGCCCTGCTTCGATTCCAGACTGTATCACAACCGGCCGTGAATGGGAGTCACATTGGGCGGCGCACAATTGGCCCAGCATCGTTAGGGTTTGGCCGGCGTAGGCCGTCATTGTAAATAAGAATTTGTTCTTAACTGACTTGCCTAGTTATATAAAGGTTATGGTTTTAAAAAATGTAACCATACCAAACGTAACATATCATATTCATTTTTGTGTCCTGGCTTTACGTTTACTTCTAGACCAGGCTGCTGTATTTCAACATGTGCAGTGAAATGGGCGCCAACCTGGATGCTCAGAAGAATACTGCTGATTGAGATGCTGGGGTTCCACTCGCTGTCCAGGCAGGGGAGACATGGGCTACCTGTGTCCTTGTCCACTTCGGTCACAACAGACATGTACAGGGTGAAATGAAACACCTTTCCTTTATATGACACTTTCATGGACAATAGATATTACCAGCAACTCACCATTGGGGTGGAAAGGGATGGCGTTGAATTCAACGGTTGGAGGGACTGAGTTGTAAGACTCAGTGAAATGCAATGTCAGCAGCAAAACAGCACCTTATAGAATGGAAAGATTTGAAAACTAAAATTGCATTTTTTTTGGGTAGTTCAGACACCCAAGCCCTAAATGTAGAGCGCATGTAATCATCATCAGTAGCTGATCATCATCATGGATATTATTTTGTGGAGGCTGAACATTCATGGCCATATCACACCTTCCCACAACGTGTCTTTCAGTCCCTCCACTTTAGCCTCCCATTCAAGCAGGCTGTGACTTACTGGCTTGGCCTCCACTCCCTTGTCATAAAAAAACAACAACTTTTAGTGCTTCACTGGTTATTTGAAGGTGACATGATTACACGCTTGTTTCCTGTGAGAGATTTAGTTTTTGATGAGCACACAGAATAACCTAAAATCTTAAAATATATATGATGGATAAAACATAAAACATAATTGTAAATAAAGTTCTAAAAACTCACTTTTAGATTCGCTGTCTGCAGTTTGAGGTATTGGTTTCGCAGCAAGAAGTGAGCGTGGGTGTGCATCGTTGGATTTCACTCGATACTTCACAATTTGACAACTGTATGTGCGAATATTTCATAGAACAAACGCATGCTTTCATAGTCTGAAATGATAAAATATTACACTGGCGCAACGCATAGACATACTGTTTTCCAAGAGAACAATGGAGCAAGGTGATGTTATGTTTTGAAGCTGTTGTCAAGCAACATGTCGGTCAATTTGGTGGGAAGAACAGCTTTGTATGGAGCCAATTTCACTTGCTTCTCGTGTCGCTATAACAAGCTCCGTATTAAAGGGGGCAATCTGCGATTGCTACATCCATGTTTTGACTTAAATTAATGATATTCAACCATTGATTCTTGAAGAATATAACTTATTAATGCCTCATGCCATTAGTTCAACTGTCTAAGCCCATCAGAATCCAAAACATAACCTTGTTTTACTTCATTGTTTAAAGACATCGTAATTGTAAACACACTGTATAGCTTCACATATAACTTAAACTATAATTTTGATCTTATTGATGGTCTGACTTTGCATCTGTAGCTCTGTCTATGAATTTGAGAGTGGTTCTCCATCTCTATTCCTAAGCCATTTACCTAAAAAAAAAAGTTGTCGGGTTGGCGCGTCGATGTTGTTTGAACTGCAGGTTGCCTTTTAAATCACATTATATGAACACCGAATTTATACGTTTTCCTGTTTGGGATGCATTTTTCACTTGTTTCATTTTTATTATATAATTATTTAGATTACTCATTAGGCTACCAATTTATGAAAGTCTCCATTCTTTATACCTTGTGGGATTTGACTAAGGACAACAACTAAATAAGAAGTTGATCATGTTTTATTTTTGGTACAGTTCACTCTTGCTCAATTTGAACCTGAGTGGTGAGTGTTTTGAGTTGGGCTATATCGCACAAAGATGCAATATTGCACAAAGATGCTATATCACACAAAGATGCAATATTGCACAAAGGTGCTATATCGCACAAAGATGTTATATTGCGATAAGATGCTATATCACACCAAGATGCAATATTGCACAAAGGTGCTATATTGCACAAAGATGCAATATCGCACAAAGATGCTTTTGATAGAGGGTAAAAGGGTCATCTAATTGAAGATAGGATGGGGGAAAGAACGTGTAGTTTGAGTATTTTATTAGGAGGGGGCAGGGGGTGGCAAGGGACAATCATGTCAGCATCACATGGCACACATACACACACACAGACATAGGTTATGCACTAGTATGTAGCTACATGCTCATGTTCTATGATGATCTCTGAATCATCCTTTGTCTGATGCGGATCCTGGAAGATCTTGTTGGGGTCTGTCTCGTAGCTGTCGACGTAGACCCAAACTGTTTCACTGTTTCCCCCCCATACTCCCTGTTCCACTGAGCCTGTAGATGACTCATGAGCCATCTGTGAATATTATCCTCAAGCCCTGCAGATAGGGTAAGGGGGATACCTAGTCAGTTGTCCAACTGAATGTATTCAACTGAAATGTGTCTTCTGCGTTTAACCCAATAGAGAGACAAGATTAGCCAGTTAATAAAGTTCATTTTTAAAAGTTTTGGAGACTCCTACAGTAGCTACAGAAGATGATGTCATTCTTATATTCTATAAGTCCAAAGTGACTTATAGCATGTCCAGTTCTGTGAACACACCAAAACAGCCACCCCCCATTCCCCAGCTGGTTTCTGGAGACGTGCCTGTCTATGGGGTCAGTGTGTTCAAAGTTGTCGGCCCTCTCCACCTGATAGAGCTTCTCACCCAACTGTGAACCTCTGGTCTATGAAGGCCCTCTCCATCTGATAGAGCTTCTCACCCAACTGTGAACCTCTGGCCTATGAAGGCCCTCTCCACCTGATAGAGCTTCTCACCCAACTGTGAACCTCTGGCCTATGAAGGCCCTCTCCACCTGATAGAGCTTCTCACCCAACTGCAAACCTCTGGCCTATGAAGGCCCTCTCCACCTGATAGAGCTTCTCACCCAACTGTGAACCTCTGGCCTATGAAGGCCCTCTCCACCTGATAGAGCTTCTCATCCAACTGCGAACCTCTGGCCTATGAAGGCCCTCTCTACCTGATAGAGCTTCTCACCCAACTGTGAACCTCTGGTCTATGAAGGCCCTCTCCACCTGATAGAGCTTCTCGCCCAACTGCGAACCTCTGGCCTATGAAGGCCCTCTCCACCTGATAGAGCTTCTCACCCAACTGCAAACCTCTGGCCTATGAAGGCCTTCTCCAGCATCGTCAGCTCCAGATCCTCCATCATCTGAACGGCCGCATCCAGGTGGACTTCCTCACAGTCATACCTGCCCAAGACAGCACAGCAGAAGATACAACCAGGAGCTTTGGCTGCATTGGCCTGCCTCTTCTGTTTCTGCAGCCCAACTCTGTTTGTAATTTGTTCAAGAAGGAACAGGCTATTGACTGCAAGGCACTTTGCATAGTGTCTCTTTCACTTCATTTTCAGCTTGTTATACAACTCAAGGTGTCACTCAGACTTCAGCACTTAGCCTGCCTTAACGACAACTCCCTGGTCCCGAGAAAGTCTTGTGGCCATTCAGAAATAAGTTCTCTGCAATGATATGCTTTGACCACCAGAGGTCCTTACTGTGATTCACACTGTCTATTGCTCACCTGGTAAAGACTTTTCCTGCCCAACTTCTGCCAGTGGTCCTTCATGATGTCATCCACACTCTGCTTCCTCGCTACCAGGATGGACAGCCACGCCAGCACGGCCCAAAGTCCATCCGTCTCACAGATATGGTCAGCATCTGACATGATAGATACAGTGTAGGTTTGGTTGAGGTTCTCGCTGTGTTAGCCACCTCTTCTTGTAACTAGTTCCTGACATTTGGAGTTATTGATGAGCTACCTGTGCCCAAAACTCTCTTCTCCATTTGCCTGCGTCCATCAGGTTGCCAAAGAACTTTCACCCCGTGGGGGTCTCGAGAGCACCCTGTCGGGCTGTATCACCGCCTGGTACGGCAACTGCTCCGCCCACAACCGTAAGGCTCTCCAGAGGGTAGGGAGGTCTGCACAACGCATCACCGAGGGCAAACTACCTGCCCTCCAGGACATCTACACCACCCGATGTCACAGGAAGGCCATAAAGATCATCAAGGATAACAACCACCCGAGCCACTGCCTGTTCACCCCGCTATCATCCAGAAGGCGAGGTCAGTACAGGTGCATCAAAGCTGGGACCGAGAGACTGAAAAACAGCTTCTATCTCAAGGCCATCAGACTGTTAAACAGCCACCACTAACATTGAGTGGCTGCTGCCAACATACTGACTCAACTCCAGCCACTTTAATAATGGAAATTGATGTAAAAATGTATCACTAGCCACTTTAAACAATGCCACTTAATATAATGTTTACATACCCTACATTACTCATCTCATATGTATATGTATATACTGTACTCGATACCATCTACTGCATCTTGCCTATGCCGTTCTGTACCATCACTCATTCATATATCTTTATGTACATATTCTTTATCCCTTTACACTTGTGTGTATAAAGTAGTAGTTGTGGAATTGTTAGGTTAGATTACTCGTTGGTTATTACTGCATTGTCGGAACTAGAAGCACAAGCATTTCGCTACACTTGCATTAACATCTGCTAACCTTTTCCAGGATCATGTTACGGTCCTGGAAAAGGACCTGGAAGGTCTGGCACACTAGATTCATAACCTTCCATGCATGGCGTTCTAGACGGATCTTCTCCTTCAGTGCAGCAAAGTTAAAGATGTTCCTCGGCATGTTGGAATAAGACTCTGCTGAGTCCACTATCTCCACTGTGAGAAGACAAAGATCCTCAGGAATCCAAGTTGGGAAACAGTTGAAAGAATAAACACAGAGGCAATGTTCTGTGGCCAGATTCATTCAAAACCAGAACCTATGCTTAAAAAAGTCACATTGATCTGGCACTGCAAACTTGTAATGTTTTTATTCGTTTTTCTATAGTGCAGGTTGTATTGAGATCTAGCCTAAGTATGTAAGTGACGTTTTTTCTATTGCCTGTGTAACGGATGTGAAACGGCTAGCTTAGTTAGCGGTGGTGCGCGCTAAATAGCCTTTCAATCAGTGACGTCACTTGCTCTGAGACCTTGAAGTAGTTGTTCCCCTTGCTCTGCAAGGGCTGTGGCTTTTGTGGAGCGATGGGTAACGATGCTTCGTGGGTGTCAGTTGTTGATGTGTGCAGAGGGTCCCTGGTTCGCGCCCGGGTATGGGCGAGGGAACAGTCTAAAGTTATACTGTTACACCTACTCTAAAACTGCCAACAAGGAATTCTCTTTATTTCCTTCTATTAAAACATCAGGTACCTGTTTATTTCTCCAGAACTCTTGTCAGGTTGATGTGAGCGATGTGTTTGTGCTCACCTGTGAAGGGTTTAAACTTGTTCTCCAGGTCAAACATCTGTTTGCCCGGGGTCGCCAAGTCTACACGGAGTTCTGGGCACATGGCGTACTCCTTTATGGATCTACTGATCAGGGATATTTTATTATTACTTATTATTATTATTACTGCCTCCTGGGCCTAGGTTGGTTCAAACAAAAGCATGACATCATGTTGTTACACAAGGACACTCATTTGTGTTCATCTTAATTGTGCTGCTCTAGTCTATTCAATTGTGCTGCTCTAGTCTATTCAATGGTGCTGCTCTAGTCTATTCAATGGTGCTGCTCTAGTCTATTCAATTGTGCTGCTGAAGTCACCAATTATTGATATAGAATGCCATTGTATCAAAGTGTCACATCTGCATCACTGATCATGATACTTGTGGGAAATGACTCTATCTTATCTTGTAATGCTCTTGGCCTTTCCTACTGGTCCCTGTTCTCTAGCTACAGTATCTCCATTAGCAGTGTTGAACTTGATGCCAAAGTCTCCATTGGATCCCTCAGGGGTTGTGACTGGCAGTGAGGATGATACCGCCGATGGCCTTGTACTTCCTGATCACACAGGAAACCGCCTGCGTGGATATGATCCCGTGATGACCAATCACGAGCTGACCAACCTGCCAAGATGACAGGTCTTTCAGGTTAGTATCTCTGTTGTGGTCACACATTTTAGCTATTGAAAAAATCCACTATGGCTTGGAGTTATACACATTTTATGACTTAATGTGGATGGTATAGATTTCATTTTATTCAATATTCACTTCTGGATTTTAGCATGAGAAATCCATAGGCTATGGTTGCTGGTGGTTATACTTAGCCAACCGAAGTATACTACAGTCATTGTGGTAGAAACACATGAAATATACTACAGTCGCATGAAATATACTACAGTCGCATGAAATATACTACAGTCGCATGAAATATACTACAGTCAGATGAATTATACTACAGTCACTGTGGTAGAAACACATGAAATATACTACAGGGTTTTACGGGAGGGAAAAGTCTTAGGCACGGCCAGTATTTCAAGGGCTGGTAGGGGGAGGCAATGGGTCCAAAAATAACCATGGAGACTAGTATGTGTGCACAGGCAGATGGTAACAGAAGACGCTCCTAAGTTCACACATGTGCAGGGGGATCACTGTCAGGGCTGTTGTCTCCAGTACGAGATACCCTAAGCACTGATTCAGGGTCGGTGTTGATTTGTGATGGTAATACCAAAGGCAGTACAGTATGAAGTTCGGCAGAAACTGCTTCTCCAATAGAAATCCCCGATCACGCTTGTACGTGATGTCATGGTGACGTTGGCTAAGCTCATGCACAGAAACACTTAGTCAGGTCTAACGGTCGTCTTGGGCCTACGTGCGCATGTACAAGCCGTTAAATGAAAGGTACTCGTTCGATATAAAGTCGTTTTTTTTTACGAAAATGAAAACGTGGCTGTTTGTCACTTTCATAAGGTTGGAGTAATATGTTTAGCTACTTTAAGACGTTGTGCCTTAAGAGTTCGAGAAAATTAACAACGAAGGAAAAAAATTTCACTTCTCATTGACATCTCAAACCCCAAACCTGGGTCTGGTCTGCCGATTCCGCTTCCCAAGCGTTCTTGTAAGTCTCGCAGTGTTGCTCCTCTGGGTTTAGAATCTGGTAATACTATTGCAGAGCAGTGTGATGGGTCAACTTCTTCTCAGAGATTAGAATACAATGCTGCCTCCTGGGGCTAATGTGGTCTGTTTTGAGAAGCTTGTGCATAATTCCCAACCGTTATGAACGTCGTGACCTACCTTAAGCCTTTCAACGTTTCTTGTGACCTTCCAGTCAGACTAAACAATATTTCTAGCCACAACTCAGTTGAGAGCTGCTTTGATGTCCAAGTGCACTTTTTTGGGGGAAAACTACTAGTGCTGTAGTGCACTATTGTTACATCATGTCCACTCGTTAGCCTGATTAAGAAAACAATTATTTGTCGGTCTGAGGTCAGTGAGACGCGTTTTTCTTCAGGTCAAGGCTGAACAGAGGAAAACCAAAAGGTACCTGTCAGACACTCACCATGTTGTCGTACCCTCACTAAAGGCCATCCCTCAGTTGACGTAAAGGAACCAACTTGTTTTAGCCTGGGTACCAGTCTGTTTAGCTAACATCCCACTCCTTGTACTCATGTCATTGTGAAACATGACACGAAGTCAGACTGGTGCCCAGGCTTAACTTATTCTGCCGATCATGATACCCTCCCATAGCCTCTGATAAGTCCATTCAAGAACATTTTGATTGAGTAGTAATAATACTGTATACGGTAATACTTTATATTTACAGGTATAGTAATTAATAACTACAGATAGACCTTTTTGGAACATGGCTGTAGAGCTGGCTAGAAATCCAATTATTTGAACATTTGGACTGTCATGTTACCGACTGTTGTAGTCTTTCGAGGATAATTATTCAGAACCACACCAGGTGTCATAAATATGCTTTATTTATTAAAAATACACTATTTACAGTACATATGTGCTGAGAGTCAATGTGACTCAGTAAGTGGTGATGACTGCTGTTATTCAGGTGGATGCCTGTGTGCTGTCTATCCAGCTCCTCACCTCTTCGTACCTGGTGGTATCCAGACTTACAGTAAGATCTGCACGCTCAACTCAAATGTTCACATGAAAGAATGATGTACGTTTTGCATATTTATGAGGTTTGCAGATCTCAGGTATGAATACCATCCATCATTAATACTGTCTGAAATACAGTTGCATAGAGGATTCCTCAAATGCATGTAATAATAATGAGGATTCGTTGAACAATTTCACCCTAAAATTAGAACGCTAAACTGACTATAAAAATGTTAGACAATTAATTTGGTTCCTTGTGTCCCAAAGCCTTTAATACCGAAGAGGAGAAGTGAATCCTTTTCAGACTAGCTATAAGGCAAACTGTGGTTTAGAGACACAGATTCAGAGTCCTATTCAATCAACTTGGTCCGACTGTGCAGTCGACAGAAGAGACTCACTAAACTGACCTCCTAAATCTCCTTAAAGGCCTTGTTGTCAGAGACTTATCACATATTTTCGCCAAAGGTTGGTCAAGGTCTTGTTTCTGTCCACAGGTAAATGTCTGGTGTTCATTCTGAGCTGAAGTTGCCTGTCTCTGAGGAGGTTGAAGCGAAGGTAGTGGCAGGGGTGGAGCGAATGGAGATCTGGGTGGATCGGAGGAAGTAGGAGGCCCCTCGGGTTGGCTTCCAGTGGATTCCCCTCCTACGCTCTGACCGTCCCTTGGGTCTCACGTGGATATACTTCCCGTTCAGATTGGTGTCTCCACAAGCGTTGAACCACCAGCCGCCTGCAAAAACCCATCGGATTAGTTCAACTGGATGCTGGTGTGAACAATCTCCATTCAATCTAATGTTCCATTAAATCGTATGCTTCATAAATTTGAGGAAATGAAATCATTTCATTCAAACAAACCCTGTACTTGAGCCCTACGATAAACCATGCATCCATAAAATCCTATAACATCCTCCCCACTCCCCACTCCCCACCACTTTACCTGTGTAGGTATAGGCACAGTGTGAGTCTTCAAGTTTGTCATTGTCCTGGTCCTTGGTGGAGAACATCATACCGGTATGGTTGCTCATTGCGTCAGGCAGATTTCCGGACGCCTGTGAGAGGTGGATTCTATAGTGGGCCTTGGGTCCACCCAGAGAGAAGTTGTACTCAATGAAGCGCTTGCCCCTTTTCCAGTCCTCCAGTTGGATGTTCAGGAAAGTGTCACCTTGACTAGCGAGGGAGTGGATCTTCCTCAGGCCCAGCCAGAACTCTCCTGTGACACAGACAAATCAATAAGGCTCAGTGCTGAAGTTGTACACACATACCCAGGCAGGTGAGGTGACTGGTCTGGTTCACTGGTCATGGGAAGTATACATTACACCTCACAACTTGATCACTCACCTTGAAAGTCTCCAAATCCGTTTTCATATTTCTCCCAATTCTGATGGAAATTCATCGACCCATCCTTCCTTCTCTGGATGACAGTAGCGCCTCCATCTGCAGAAAGGAAAGAAGAAATGCTTAACTTCAAATCAATAAATATACATTAGTACACAAATGTTTCAGCTCATACGAATGGCTGGAATGGTGAAAATGGAATGGTATCAAAAACATGGTTTTCACGTGTTTGATACCAGTCCATTCCCTCCATTCCAGCCATTATTATGAGCCATCCTCCACTCAGCAGCCGTCATTGGTGCTACTCGTCTGTCTTACCTTCACCCATGTCACAGTAGACCATGAAGGGCTCCGATTGGTTAGGCTTGATGGCGTACACTCCACTGGCTCTCTCGCCCTTGTTGAATAGCTCACTGCAGTCTGATGAGAGATCTGTGACACAACCATATTTTACAGTCTATCAGCAGCACCTTGCTGAAACCTGTTGTTCCTCAAACATTGTGTTTTAGTGTGGACCTTGTGTTTTGTAGGGACCCTGAAAGAGTAGCGGCTAATGGGAATACAAGTAAACAAATGATCATGACCCTTTTAAACTACCTTACCCGTCATGTCCAAACTGCCATTGGTGGAGGTGTTGGTCAAATACCCAGCGAGGGTGGGTGTGGCAGACTGGAAGTTGTCAGATGGTTTCTCAATGGTGTCTTGCATGAAAGGGTTGTAGGTGAGCTGAAAATGAGAAGGAATAGTGTTGTTACGGCACAAGCAGTCATTTCTGTCACTGCACAATAGTCGTTTTTATAGGCTTGAGGTGAATAATCGCAGGTTGGTGTTTTTAGTCATGAATCTTGTTCTGGAGGCAGCTCTGCAGAGTGGTCACTAGCTGGCAGAGCCACAAAGTCATCAAATCTGATTTTACACCTAACTCTAACCTTCTTTTCTTTTCTTTTTTTTTTTACACTATAGACAATTTTAACTTTGCAGCTGGCCCATCTAGCAGAAATCGCTCGGTTCTACCTCCAGGACAAGATTCATGACAAAAAACGTCAACCTGCTGAATAATCACAGTAGATGAAGTGAGTTTCACACATATAATGTAAAGCACTTTGAGCATCTGGTGATATATACATCCAAATAATTGTCGTTACTATAATGGATTGAACATAAAAATGAAGTAATTTGCCTGCTCTCATGGTTGTAAGACTGTAAGGCTCAAGCTACATGTTGTACAATAACTACCTTCACCTCCAGAGTTTTCATCTTGCTCCTCTGGTGGTCGAGCTGGTCGCTCTGCTCTCTCACAGCCTTCAGCAGCTCACTGATGCTCCTCTCCTGGGTGTGGATCACATCCTGTGGGACACATGACGGGACAGGGATGGGTCATTTCTCCAGACATGACTATTTATCCTTATAGGGTTCAACAGTTCTATCTGGTACTATAGTGGTGATAGGGAGTAAGCTAATCACTAGAACCAAAGGTTCAAAGGTGACTTTGGTCAATGTATCTTCTTGAGGTTGGTTGAAGTGACTGAAAACCCTGCCAAATTTCCCCATAAACCTTACCTTGTCCTTGGTATCTTACCACGTCAGTATTATACATGGATATTTCAGTGAGTATTGGGAGAATCTTAATCAGCTTTAACACTATGTCCCCCCCCTCCCCCCATGGGTTAAGGTCATGTTTGGGGTGGCTCACCTTCAGTGAGTTGATCTCGGCCAGCTGCTCGGCGGGGACCAGGCCCTGAGACAGGCTGCTAAGCTTCACCTCCAGCCCTCCCACCTTGCTCCGAAGCTGGCTACGCTCCTGCAGGATGCTCTCCACTTTTGAATTGATCTCCAGCGACAGGTTCCGTATCTCCTCGTTGTTGGCCTTGAGCACCACTGTGGTTTTCTTCAGCTCCTCCTCTTCCCCCTTGATCTCGCTGGCCAGCATGGAGAGCTGGTTGAAGGAGCTGTCGAAGATGTTGAGTTTCTGGAAGATGTCGTTTATCTGGCTCTTGGTCTTATGGACGAAGTCCCTAAGGCTGTGGCCGAGCTGGAGGAGACCGTTGGCCAGGAGGCGCACGTCATCCAGAGCGGCGAAGCGGGAGCGAGTTTCAACGGCGGGAACCTGAGGGAGAGGAGAATCTTTGGACATGGGCTCCTCCTTGGCACAGAGGACCAGGGGCCAAGAAGCCACAAGAACGAACAGAAAGGTTAGCGTTAGCTTCATTATGTTAGTTTTTTTCTGTCTTGAGACCTTCAAGGTGTTGGTAGTGAGCTGGCCAGCCACTTCAGTCCCCTCTTCCCTTGAAAAGACACCACAGGACACAGAGCTAGTAAACTATATAGGCTGCCTGGGATGAGGTTGATTATTAACTTACTCAACTGATTTTACCTCTACATATATGGATGCAACGTTCACGAGTCCAATTTACAAAGAGCTTAACTCCTTCATTAGTAGACTCTGTTTGAAATGACTGGAGTCTGACTATTATTTCAGTGTTCTATTCTGAAATTCAAAAGAAAAGAACTGAGTGGGCAGCTGTGTGTGATGCATTCAATCGGAATGTTCAGTTCAAAACACACTAGTGTGCCAGTCTGGTACAAGAATGCCAATTCCAAAATTGGTACCAGTCTGGTACCATCGATGCCAATTCCAAAATTGCCACATCCGTGTGCCAGTCGGGGAATCGTCATGGAAGGCCAAATAAGATGTTCTTGTTGGTTCTCAGAAAGCATCTTAAGCAAAAAATTGTTGGAATAAAGTTCCAAGTCCAAATGTATTTAGACTTGAGCAGGGCACACAATAATCAACAACCACTGTGTATAATTATTATATCTGATTGGAGTTTCTTAAAAAATAGACATTCATAACATTTACATTGGGTGAGTTGCAGGAAATTAAGCTACTGAAGTGCAGTACAGTGATTCTAAAGCCTTGTTCAAATTGGCAGTTTGAAGTAACACATTTTTTTGGGGGGGGAGTTAAATATCGTATTCGAATGTGTTCTTTTTCCTGCAGTCTGAACAGCCAAAAAGCACATGGAATAAGATATTTCAAGCCCCATTTCAAATGACCTCTGAGTCAAATCTGATTTATTTTCCCTCAAGTGGTTTTTAGACTGTTATTTGGCATATCTTGTTGCGTGCTAGCTACTCTGTTGACAGTTTTGACAAGCACATGTGGTAGCTAACTAATTTGTTAATTGTTTACAAACAAATTAGTGAATGTGCTAGAATGCAAAACAGCTACTTAGCTAGCTAGTTGACTTCTGTGGCTAGCCAGAAAGGACTTGTTTTGAAAGTTGGATCATCGTCCAATGGCGGCGAGCTTTACACCACTCCAGCCGACGCTTGGCATTGTGCATGGTGATCTTAGGCTTATGTGCGGCTTCTCAGCCATGGACACCCATTTCGTAAAGCTCCAGACAAACAGTTATGTGCTGACTTTGTTTCCAGAGGTGGTTTGGAACTCGGTAGTGAGAGTTGCAACCGAGGAGACAATTTTTATGCGCTACACGCTTCAGGAATTGCCAGTCCCATTCTGTCAGCTTGTGTGGCCTACCACTTTGCGACTGAGCCGTTGTTGCTCCTAGACAACACCACTTCAGACCGGGGCAGCTCTAACAGGGCAGAAATTTGACGAACTGACTTGTTGGAAAAGTGGCATCCTATGATGGTGCCACGTTGAAAGTCACTGAGCTCTTCAGTTAGGCCATTCTCTTGTTTGTCTATGTAGATTGCATGGCGGTGTGCTTGATTTTATACAAATAATTTGAAGGGATGTCCACATACTTTTGTATATTTAGTGTACTTGCAAGCAATAATGGTGCATTTGGAAAGTGACTTTTTCCACATTTTGTTACGTTACAGCCTTATTCTTCTCATCAATTTACACATAATACCCCATAATGACAAAGAAAAAACAGAAATATCACATTTACATTAGTATTCAGACCCTTTACGCAGTACTTTGTTGAATCAACTTTGGCAGCGATTACAGCCTCGGGTCTTCTTGGGTGTGACGATACAAGCTTGGCACACTTGTATTTGGGGAGTTTCTCCCATTCTTCTCTGCAGATCCTCTGAAGCTCTGTCAGGTTGGATGGGGAGCGTTGCTGTACAGCTATTTTCTGGTCTCTCCAGTCTGAGGTACTGAGCACTCTGGAGCAGGTTGTTATCAAGGATCTCTTTATGCTCCATTCATCTTTCCCTCGATCCTGACTAGTCTCCCAGTCCCTGCTGCTGAAAAACATTCCCACATCATGATGCTGCCACCACCATGCTTCACCGTAAGGGATGGTGCGAGGTTTCCTCCAGACGTGACGCTTGGCATTAAGGCCAAAGAACTCAAACTTGGTTTCATCAGAACAGAGAGTCTTGTTTCTCATAATCTGAGAGTCCTCCAAGCGGGCTGTCATGTTCCCTTCCTGAGGACTGGCTTCCTTCCGTCTGGCCCCTCTATCATAAAGGCCTGAATGGTAGAGGGCTGCAGAGATAGTTGTCCTTCTGAAAGGTTCTCCCATCTCCACAGAGGAACTCTGGAGCTCTGTCAGAGTGACAATCGGGTTCTTAGCCCCTCCCTTACCAAGGCCCTTCTCCCCCAATTGCCCAAATTGAGCTGGGCTGCCAGCTCTAGGAAGAGTCTTGCTGGTTCGAAACTTCTTCCATTTAAGAATGATGGAGGCAAGTGTGTTCTTAGGGACCTTAAATTCTGCAGAAATGTTTTGGTAGCCTTTCCCAGATCTGTGCCTTGACACAATCTTGTCTCTGAGCTCTACGGACAATTGGCTTGGTTTTTGCTCTGACATGCCTTACATAGACAGGTGTGTGCCTTTCCTAATCATGTCAAATCAATTGAATTTCCCACAGATGGACTCCAATCAAGTTATTAAACATTTCAAGGATAATTAATGGAAATAGGATGCACCTGAGCATTTTGAGTCTCATAGCAAACAGTTTGAGTACTTGTGTAAATAAGCTATTACAGTTATTTAAATTGTTAATACATTTGCAAAAATCTCTAAAAACCTAATTTAGCTTTTTCATTTTGGGATATTGTGTGTAGATTGATGAGATGTTTTATTTGTTTTATAACTCAACATGATTTTATAAAAGGGGAAGGGGTCTGAATATGTTCCGAATTGACTGTAAATGCCAGAGGCGCGATCAATTCCGCAGAAATTCTTGTAAATTTAGGAATTAAATCACACTCCCTTGAAAAACTCCAGCTCCAACAGCTGATTAAAACATCAGTGAGGTCATACATCTCTATCGTGTATGGTAAGTTAATTCATGCAATCATCTGCAGAAAAATACAAGTTTACACCGCTAGGATTACATCCTGGGCTGGTTCTACTCTTCAGCAATAAGGCCCGAGGAGGTGTGGTATATGGCCAATATACCACGGCTAAGGACTGTTCATAGCACGATGCAATGCCGAGTGCCTGGACACAGCCCTTAGCCGTGGTATATTGGCCATATTACCACAAACCCCAGAGGTTCCTTATTGCTGATAGAAACTGGTTACCAATGTAATTACAGCAGTAAAAATACATGTTTTGTCATACCCATGGTATACGATCCCATATACCACGGCTGTCAGCCAATCAGCATTCAGGGCTCCCACCACCCAGTTTATAATAGAAAATAGGATATTGATACAGCAAATACTGCTACTGTACAGTAGTGCTGATGTGATTTTGATCCATACAACCTATATACAACCTACATACAACCTACATACAACCTAATATACAAACTCTGATGCAACATAAGATATGCCCGTGCTCCAGAGGTCCCTCTGTTAAATGTTAACTGATTGGTCCAACATCGAACCCCAGTGTGTGGACACAGCAAACACTGCCCTCACCCCTGCGTTGAACCAGAGGCCCCTGTCTCTGGTCACTCTCTCTGGATGGGAGCGGCTCTAAACCTCTATGCTGTGTGTGTGTGTGCGCGCATATGTTTGCGTGGGCGTATGTGCTGAAGTTTGGGATAGTTTCATGGGGCACGGCGGAGAAGTAAGTTGGAACTGGTCAACAGGAGTTGACACATTGCCCTGTTGCCCTACATTTTGCTTGATCACTTCAAATGGAAGTACCTGTTAACCTGACAGTGACCATAAAGGCTAGTTTATAGTCTGTGAGAAAAATGCAACTAGCTACGCAAAATGCCTGGTTGACTGCTATGCTAAAAAAAAAACTCTAGTCATGGTTGCCAACAGCCTTTTGACTTTTGGTCGTGGAACCATGTGTCTCATGTGATGCAAGAGAAGCTACTCTTGCCTCACATATTCTTTCTGCCGGTAGCTCAGTCTGGCTGGAACGCAGTGTAATGTGACGCAACTACACAACGTAGTCATTTTGAGTAGCTAATTGCGCTGTGAGCTTTACCTATGTAGACAATAAATGAGGCTTTAGAATTGTCTCGTGGAGGAAAATCTGATTTGACCAATTGAATTTAAAGCTAATCTGTATTTGAAGATTCAGTTAAAGATCCAGTAAGATAAGGTTTCATCTGGCACACGCTTGACAGTAGATAACTGGTTTCCCTTGAACTGTCTGCGGCCAGGCATGCTATACGAGTCTACAGTGGCTTTTTATCATCGACTAGTCAAACAGTTTCGCCAGACAGCATATCTACAGTAGACACAGCTTGCTAATCAAACCAAAGCCTGTGTGTGTTTGAGCAATCGATAAGTCACGTTTCAAGCCCAACCAATGATGAATGTCACGTTTTTGTCCTCGCTGTCAATCACCCCCTATAACCCCATTTTGCTTCATCATGTTCCTATCCATGTCATCTGTGTAGCAGTGGCTAGATGTTCTTTACCATTCGGGCCTATCAGATTCACCACCAATGCTCCTTATAGGACACATCACTGCACTCTATACTCCTCTGTAAACTGGTCATCTCTGTATTTCTGTCGCAAGACTCACTGGTTGATGCTTATTTATAAAAACCCTCTTAGGCCTCACTCTCTCCTATCTGAGATGTCTACTGCAGCCCTCATCCTCCACATACTGGTTGATGCTTATTTATAAAAACCCTCTTAGGCCTCACTCTCTCCTATCTGAGATGTCTACTGCAGCCCTCATCCTCCACATACAGCACAACACCCATTCTGCCAGTCACATTCTGTTAAAGGTCCCCAACGCACACATCCCTGGGTCGCTCGTCTTTTCAGTTCGCTGCAGCTAGCGAATGGAACAGTCAAACTGGGCAGTTATATCTCAATCTCTTACTGACAGATGTGGCTGCTTTGTGTGCTTTGTGTGCTTTGTGTGATGTATTATTGTCTTTACCTTCTTGCCCTTTCTGCTGTTGTCTGTGCCCAATAATGTATGTACCCTGTTTTGTGTTGCTACCATGTTGTGCTGCTACCATGCTGTGTTGTTGTCCTAGGTCTCTCTTTATGTAGTGTTGTTCCTCTTGTTGTGATGTGTGTTTTTGTCCTATATTTTTAAGTATTTGTATGTATTAATCCCAGGCCCCCGTCCCGCAGGAGGCATTTTGCCTTTTGGCAAGGCGTTAATTGTAAATAAGAATTTTGTTCTTAACTGATTTGCAGACATTTGATTTAGATTTGTTTCTAATACTTGTTTGATTAAGTCTGTAGTGATAGATGGGTTCGCATATTTATTTAACTAGGCAAGTAAGTTAAGAACAAATTGTTACTTTACAAATTATAAATGTGTAAGGAAAGTGAAAGGATACACAGAGACAAGTAAATATGGAACGTATTTGATCCTTGATATATATATACAAAGGGACGGCACTTCACACTAAACTGCATAGACCTTTGCAGTAAAGTCGAATCGTCGCTATAGTAACTGTTTGGATAGTGCAATACATACTACACAGACAGGTAATCCTTTTGTGGATGTGGATTCTAGTAAGATAAGTTGTGATTGGTCCTTCTTGCTGAAAGAGGCCAGCTCAGTTTGAGGTCTATGAACTCTCGATCAAGAGGAGACCTCTGCAGCACAGAGGACTATACTAATACTGCCAATAGGAACCAATAACCACACTGACCTACAGTAGCATAGAGGACTATACTAATACTGCCAATAGGAACCAATAACCACACTGACCTACAGTAGCACAGAGTTACATAATGCACATCAAATTCATGTATACTGTAGTCCAGATTTATGATTTACAATAACCCAGCAAGGATACCTTCATATAGTCACTGTGGGGACGACGTAGTCTATGCACTTATTGATGAAGCCTGTGACTAATGTGGTAAACTAGCCTAGCCTCTGTTTCATCAGAACCACTTCCATATTATCATTGCATTGCTGCTGTTTTTTATTTAAGGAAATGTTCAAGCCTGTTTTATTTATGTAGCCTATACGGTAGTCCTATGAATTTGTTAGTTTATGTTCAGTTATCGACTCTGTCAATTTTGTTAAAATGTATTTCCGCCCGGTCTCGAACCGGGGACCTTTCGCGTGTGAGGCGAACGTGATAACCACTACACTACGGAAACCTTGAAAAGTATTAGTTGCAGTCTGCCATCACGGTCAAGACCAATGGCACAGTCCTATGGATTGTGTATCACTTCCAATAGAGACATGTTTATGGAGTAAATTCATATTTCTTACTTAGATAAACATGTTTTGCTACTTTGATATTTTCAGTTATGCAAATTACGCAACACTACATGCAACAAAATCTCCTGGGTTTGGAAAGTTACAACAAAATCTCAAAGTAAAACTTTAACTTAAAGCCTCCGTTATAAAAGGGCCATACATGCTTAAAACACATTATATAGTATTATACCTGCAAGCTGGTACCGTCACCAATATCAAATATGCACGTAATAAAAGCACCAATTGGAGCTCTCCTAAACCTAACCTTTACGTGATGATCACCTTGCACCACTAGAGGGCACTCTTGACAAATTAACAATATAAGCATTGGGGAAAGTTGACATGGAACAGATTTTAGATTGTTTTTTTTATTGTCACAGCTAAATGTTTTTTTTTATTGTCACAGCTAAATATTTGTTTTATTGTCACAGCTAAATGTTTTTTTTTTATTGTCACAGCTAAATGTTTTTTTTATTGTCACAGCTAAATGTATTGTTTTACAGGGTACGGCACCCCTAGATGAAATTGGGGTTAAGTGCCTTGCTCAAGTGTTGACTAAAAATGGACCGTTTTTTATTTATTTTTTACCTTGTCTGTTTGGGTATTTGAACGGGAGACTTTTTGGTTACTGGCCCAACGCTCTAACCGCTAAGCTAACTACCTGCAGGCCAAAATACAGTGCATGTCCCAAAGATGTAGAACAAGGATTTATACAGGTAGAAACAAACATCTACAGGATTTGCAGTCTTAGTACTAATCAAGAGAGAGTGATCTTCAACTAGCCTACATTCACATGTTTTAAATGTATGCCTTTCCTTACCACAGTAAAGTAACGCTAACTCTTCCCTTTATACTGTAGCTGCCCAGACCTGCAGGGGCGGAATGGGACCAAAAATCCGTCTGGGCATTTTTAACACAACGTCCCATTTT